>NW_024609775.1:352500-360000 GCF_018296145.1 Oncorhynchus tshawytscha
TAATACTACATGTTTAATGATACACCATATATAATAATAATACATGTTACATATATAATAATACTAATGATACACATATATAATAATATATGTTTAATAATAATACTACATGTTTAATGATTTAATAATACTACATGTTTAATGATACACCATATATAATAATACTACATGTTTAATGATACACCATATATAATAATACTACATGTTTAATGATACACCATATATAATAATACTTCATGTTTAATGATACACCATATATAATAATACTACATGTTTAATGATACACCATATATAATAATACTACATGTTTAATGATACACCATATATAATAATACTACATGTTTAATGATACTAAATGTTTAATAATACACCATATATAATAATACTACATGTTTAATGATACACCATATATAATAATACTACATGTTTAATAATACACCATATATAATAATACTACATGTTTAATAATACTACGCGTTTCAGGATACACCATATATAATAATACTTCATGTTTAATAATACACCATATATAATAATACTACATGTTTAATGATACACCATATATAATAATACTACATGTTTAATAATACTACATGTTTAATGATACACCATATATAATAATACTACATGTTTAATAATACACCATATATAATAATACTACATGTTTAATAATACTACATGTTTAATGATACCCCATATATAATAATACTACATGTTTAATAATACTACGTGTTTAATAATACTACATGTGTCACGCCCAGGTCTAAGTATTTTGTGTTTTTCTTCATGTATTGGGTCAGGCCAGGGTGTGGCATGGGGTTTTTGTATTGTGGTGTGTTTTGTCTTGGGGTTCTGGTGTGTTTGTATTGGGATTGTAGCTAGGGGGGTTGTCTAGCAAAGTCTATGGCTGTCTGGAGTGGTTCTCAATCAGAGGCAGGTGTTTATCGTTGTCTCTGATTGGGAACCATATTTAGGCAGCCATATTCTTTGAGTTTGTCGTGGGTGATTGTCCTGAGTGTCTTGATGTCCTTGTTTGATGTTAGTTGACACAAGTATAGGCTGTTTTCGGTTTTAATAATTTGTTTATTGTTTGTAGTGTTCGTGTTTAGTTGTGTTTACATTTGTTTAAATAAACATGGATATAATCGACACGCTGCAGTTTGGTCCGACTCTCCTTCACTATATGTTTAAAAACTACATGTTACAACATGTTTAATAATGCTACATGTTTAATGATACACCATATATAATAATACTACATGTTTAATGATACACCATATATAATAATATATAATAATACTACATGTTTAATGATACACCATATATAATAATACTACATGTTTAATGATACACCATATATAATAATACTACATGTTTAATAATACTTCATGTTTAATAATACTACATGTTTAATAATACTACATGTTTAATGATACACCATATATAATAATACTACATGTTTAATAATACACCATATATAATAATACTACATGTTTAATAATACTACATGTTTAATAATACTACATGTTTAATAATACTACATGTTTAATAATACTACATGTTTAATAATACTACATGTTTAATGATACACCATATATAATAATACTACATGTTTAATGATACTACATGTTTAATGATACACCATATATAATAATACTACATGTTTAATAATACACCATATATAATAATACTACATGTTTAATAATACACCATATATAATAATACTACATGTTTAATGATATACCATATATAATATTACTACATGTTTAATAATACACCATATATAATAATACTACATGTTTAATGATATACCATATATAATATTACTACATGTTTAATAATACACCATATATAATAATACTACATGTTTAATGATACACCATATATAATAATACTACATGTTTAATAATACACCATATATAATAATACTACATGTTTAATGATACGCCATATATAATAATACTCTGTGTTTAATAGTACATATATAGTCAGATTATTATAGTACCTACATGGTCAGATTATTATAGTACCTGCATGGTCAGATTATTATAGTACCTGTATGGTCAGATTATTATAGTACCTATATGGTCAGATTATTATAGTACCTATATGGTCAGATTATTATAGTACCTATATGGTCAGATTATTATAGTACCTATATGGTCAGATTATTATAGTACCTATATAGTCAGATTATTATAGTACCTATATAGTCAGATTATTATAGTACCTATATAGTCAGATTATTATAGTACCTATATAGTCAGATTATTATAGTACCTATATAGTCAGATTATTATAGTACCTATATGGTCAGATTATTATAGTACCTATATGGTCAGATTATTATAGTACCTATGTTAGGTGAGAAAAGTGTTTTAGTGTTATACCTGAGTATTTTGAGTCTTGTTTAAGTGTTATTCTGAATACCTGAGTGTATTGAGTCATCCTCATTTCTCCTGGGAACTACTAAATTATAATTATTAATTACTCACATGTCTCAGACACCAAGAACATAATTAAAAACATCACAGCGCGTTGGCTCGGAGTTGCAGTGCATCCCAAATGGCAATCTATTACCTATATGGGGCACTACTTTTAGTGCACTATATAGGGAATAGGGTGCCATTTGGGACACCCTATTGAAATTAAACCGTAGCTATAACCACTGATGTTACTGTAGTGAAAATAAGAGGGTCATTCATGAATGTAGTTGTAAAAGGTTTCCGACACAGCAGATATCAGGTGTTTTGTTCATCATAGTAGAAGTGTTGAAAACAAGGGGGAAGTGGCTTCATGTGGGTTTGTGGCCTAAATGGCACCCTATTCCCTATGGGACCTGGTCAAAAGTAGTGCACTATACAGGGAATAGGGTCCCTTTCCGGGGCGTAACCTTGGAATGTTAACCCATCAGTGGTGGAAGTGGGTGTAACCTAACCTGTCTTGGTAAAGAAACATCAGCAGTGGAAGTGGGTGTAACCTAACCTGTCTTGGTAAAGAAACATGTAACAGCATTTCCATATGTATTGTTGACATCTGGTAGTGATGGGTTGGTAGTTACTGGTAGTGATGGGTTGATAGTTACTGGTAGTGATGGGTTGGTAGTTACTGGTAGTGATGGGTTGGTAGTGATGGGGTTGGTAGTTACTGGTAGTGATGGGTTGGTAGTTACTGGTAGTGATGGGTTGGTAGTTACTGGTAGTGATGGAGTTGGTAGTTACTGGTAGTGATGGGTTGGTAGTTACTGGTAGTGATGGGTTGGTAGTTACTGGTAGTGATGGGTTGGTAGTTACTGGTAGTGATGGGTTGGTAGTTACTGGTAGTGATGGGTTGGTAGTTACTGGTAGTGATGGGTTGGTAGTTACTGGTAGTGATGGGTTGGTAGTTACTGGTAGTGATGGGGTTGGTAGTTACTGGTAGTGATGGGGTTGGTAGTTACTGGTAGTGATGGGGTTGGTAGTTACTGGTAGTGATGGGGTTGGTAGTTACTGGTAGTGATGGGGTTGGTAGTTACTGGTAGTGATGGGGTTGGTAGTTACTGGTAGTAGTTATAGTGATGGGGTTGGTAGTTACTGGTAGTGGTGGGGTTAGTTACTGGTAGTGATGGGGTTGGTAGTTACTGGTAGTAGTGGGGTTGGTAGTTACTGGTAGTAGTGGGGTTGGTAGTTACTGGTAGTGATGGGGTTGGTAGTTACTGGTAGTGATGGGGTTGGAGTTACTGGTAGTGATGGGGTTGGTAGTTACTGGTAGTGATGGGGTTGCAGTTACTGGTAGTTAGTTACTGGTAGTAGTGGGGTTGGCAGTTACTGGTAGTGATGGGTTTGGCAGTTACTGGTAGTAGTGGGGTTGGCAGTTACTGGTAGTAGGGGTTGGTAGTTACTGGTAGTTATGTGGTTGGTAGTTGATGGTAGTTGGTAGTGATGGGGTTGGTAGTTACTGGTAGTGTGGGTTTGCAGTTACTGGTAGTGATGGGGTTGGTAGTTACTGGTAGTGATGGGTTTGGTAGTTACTGGTAGTGTGGGGTTGTCAGTTACTGGTAGTAGTGGGGTTGGTAGTTACTGGTAGTAGTGGGGTTTGGTAGTTACTACTGGTTAGTAGTTACTGGTAGTGATTGGTAGTTACTGGTAGTTACTGGTAGTGGGGGGTTGTTAGTATGGGTTGGTAGTGTTAGATGGGGTTGGTAGTTACTGGTAGTGATAGGTTGGTAGTTACTGGTAGTAGTGGGGTTGGCAGTTACTGGTAGTAGTGGGGTTGGTAGTTACTGGTAGTAGTGGGGTTTGGTAGTTACTGGTAGTAGTGGGGTTGGTAGTTACTGGTAGTGATGGGGTTGGTAGTTACTGGTAGTGATGGGGTTGGTAGTTACTGGTAGTGATGGGGTTGGTAGTTACTGGTAGTAGTGGGGTTGGCAGTTACTGGTAGTAGTGGGGTTGGCAGTTACTGGTAGTGATGGGGTTGGTAGTTACTGGTAGTAGTGGGGTTGGCAGTTCTGGTAGTAGTGGGGTTGGTAGTTACTGGTAGTGATGGGTTGGTTGGTAGTTACTGGTAGTGATGGGTTTGGCAGTTACTGGTAGTGAGTTACTGGGGTTGGGGTTGGTAGTTACTGGTAGTATGGGGTTGGTAGTTACTGGTAGTAGTGGGGTTGGTAGTTACTGGTAGTAGTGGGGTAGTTTGGTAGTATGGGGTTTAGTTACTGGTAGTAGTGGGGTTGGTAGTGATAGTGGGTTTGGTGATGGGGTTACTGGTAGTTGTGGGGTTGTCAGTTACTGGTAGTAGTGGGGTTGGCAGTTACTGGTAGTAGTGGGGTTGGCAGTTACTGGTAGTAGTGGGGTTGGTAGTTACTGGTAGTGATGGGTTGGAGTGATGGGGTTTACTGGTAGTAGTTACTGGTAGTAGTGGGGTTGTCAGTTACTGGTAGTGATGGGGTTGGTAGTTACTGGTAGTGATGGGTTGGTAGTTACTGGTAGTGATGGGGTTGGTAGTTACTGGTAGTAGTGGGGTTGGTAGTTACTGGTAGTGATGGGGTTGGTAGTTACTGGTAGTGATGGGGTTGGTAGTTACTGGTAGTGATGGGGTTGGCAGTTACTGGTAGTAGTGGGGTTGGTAGTTACTGGTAGTGAGTAGTTACTGGTAGGGGTTGGTAGTTACTGGTAGTTCTGGGTTTGGTAGTTACTGGTAGTCATGGGGTTGGTAGTTACTGGTAGTTCTGGGTTGGTCGTTAACGGTAGTGATGGGGTTGGTAGTTACTGGTAGTAGTGGGGTTTCAGTTACTGGTAGTAGTGGGGTTGGTAGTTACTGGTAGTGATGGGTTTGGCAGTTACTGGTAGTAGTGGGGTTGGCAGTTACTGGTAGTGATGGGGTTGGGAGTTACTGGTAGTGAGTTACTGGTAGTAGTGGGGTTGGCAGTTACTGGTAGTGATGGGTTTGGTAGTTACTGGTAGTTGGGGTTGGGGTTTGGTTGGTAGTTATGGGTTTGGTAGTTACTGGTAGTGGGGGGTTACTGGTAGTTGGGTTGGTAGTGAGTGATGGGTTGGTAGTTACTGGTAGTAGTGGGGTTGGTAGTTACTGGTAGTGATGGGTTGGTAGTTACTGGTAGTAGTGGGGTTGGTAGTTACTGGTAGTAGTGGGGTTTGGTAGTTACTGGTAGTGATGGGGTTGGTAGTTACTGGTAGTTTGGGGTTGGTAGTTACTGGTAGTGATGGGGTTGGTAGTTACTGGTAGTGATGGGGTTGGTAGTTACTGGTAGTGAGTGGGGTTGTTACTGGGTTTGGGGTAGTTACTGGTAGTGATGGGGTTGGTAGTTACTGGTAGTAGTGGGGTTGGTAGTTACTGGTAGTAGTGGGGTTGGCAGTTACTGGTAGTAGAGTGGGGTTGGGTAGTTACTGGCAGTTACTGGTAGTGATGGGTAGTTGGCAGTTACTGGTAGTAGTGGGGTTGGCAGTTTCTGGGTAGTAGTGGGGTTGGTAGTTACTGGTAGTGATGGGGTTGGTAGTGACTGGGGTTGGTAGTTACTGGTAGTGATGGGTTTGGTAGTTACTGGTAGTGATGGGGTTGGTAGTTACTGGTTGGTAGTTACTGGTAGTGATGGGTTGGTAGTTACTGGCAGTTACTGGTAGTAGTGGGGTTGGCAGTTACTGGTAGGTCTGGGTTTGGTAGTTACTGGTAGTGATGGGTTTGGTAGTTACTGGTATATAGTGGGGTTGTTAGTGATGGGTTGGTAGTGATGGGGTTGGTAGTTACTGGTAGTGATAGGTTGGTAGTTACTGGTAGTAGTGGGGTTGGCAGTTACTGGTAGTAGTGGGTTTGGTAGTTACTGGTAGTAGTGGGGTTTGGTAGTTACTGGTTAGTAGTGGGGTTGGTAGTTACTGGTAGTGACTGGGGTTTGGTAGTTGGGTTGGTAGTTGAGTGGGGTTGGGTAGTTACTGGTAGTGATGGGTTGGTAGTTACTGGTAGTAGTGGGGTTGGCAGTTACTGGTAGTAGTGGGGTTGGCAGTTACTGGTAGTGATGGGTTTGGCAGTTACTGGTAGTAGTGGGGTTGGTAGTTAGTTAGTGGGGTTGGTAGTTCTGGTAGTAGTGGGGTTGGTAGTTACTGGTAGTGATGTGGTTGGTAGTTACTGTTAGTTATGGGTTTGGCAGTTACTGTTAGTGATGGGGTTGGTAGTTTCTGGTAGTAGTGGGGTGGGTAGTTACTGGTAGTAGTGGGGTTGGTAGTTAACGGTAGTGATGGGGTTGGTAGTTACTGGTAGTAGTGGGGTTGTAGTTACTGGTAGTAGTGGGGTTGGTAGTTACTGGTACTGGTAGTGGGGTTGGGTTACTTGGCAGTTACTGGTAGTAGTGGGGTTGGTAGTTACTGGTAGTGATGGGTTGGTAGTTAACGGTAGTGATGGGGTTGGTAGTTACTGGTAGTAGTGGGGTTGTTAGTTACTGTTAGTAGTGGGGTTGGTAGTTACTGTTAGTGATGGGGTTGGTAGTTTCTGGTAGTAGTGGGGTGGGTAGTTACTGGTAGTAGTGGGGTTGGTAGTTAACGGTAGTGATGGGGTTGGTAGTTACTGGTAGTTGTGGGGTTGTCAGTTACTGGTAGTAGTGGGGTTGGCAGTTACTGGTAGTAGTGGGGTTGGCAGTTACTGGTAGTAGTGGGGTTGGTAGTTACTGGTAGTGATGGGTTGGTAGTGATGGGGTTTGGTAGTTACTGGTAGTCAGTGGGGTTGGTAGTTACTGGGGGTTAGTAGTTGGGGTTGGGGTAGTTACTGGTACTAGTGGGGTTGGTAGTTACTGGTAGTGATGGGGTTGGTAGTTACTGGTAGTGATGGGGGGTTGTAGTAGTTACTGGTAGTAGTGGGGTTGGTAGTTACTGGTAGTATGGGGTAGTTACTGGTGGGGTTGGTAGTTACTGGTAGGTCTGGGGTTTGGTAGTTACTGGTAGTGATGGGGTTGGGTTTGGTAGTTACTGGTAGTATAGTGGGGTTGGTAGTGATGGGTTGGTAGTGATGGGGTTGGTAGTT
>NW_024609775.1:365000-397500 GCF_018296145.1 Oncorhynchus tshawytscha
AGGAATTGTCCGTAGAGCTCAGAGACAGGATTGTGTCTAGGAAAGGGAACCCAAAAATTCTGCAGCTGTGAAGATCCCCCCCCAGAACACAGAGGCTTCCATCATTCTTAAATGGAAGAAGTTTGGAACCACCAAGACTCTTCCTAGATCTGGCTGCCCGGCCAAACTGAGCAATGGGGGGAGAAGGACCTTGGTCAGGGAGGTGACCAAGAACCCAATGGTCACTCTGACTGAGCTCCAGAGTTCCTCTATGGAGATGCTAAGCGTCACATCTGGAGGAAACCTGTCACCATCCCTATGTTGAAGCGTGGTGGTGGCAGCATCATGCTGTGGGGATGTTTTTCAGCGGCAGGGACTGGGAGACTTGTCAGGATCGAGGGAAAGATGACAGGAGCAAAGTACAGAGCGATCCTTCATAAAAACCTGCTCCAGAGCGCTCAGGACCTCAGACTGGGGAGAAGGTTCACCTTCCATCAGAACAATGACCCTAGGCACACGGACAAGACAACACAGAAGTAGCTTCGGGACAAGTCTCTGAATGTCCTTGAGTGGCCCAGCCAGAGCCCGTACTTGAACCAGAACGAACATGGAGAGACCTGAAAATAGCTGTGCATCAACGCTCCCCATCCAACCTGACAGAGCTTGAGAGGATCTGCAGAGAAGAATGGGAGAAACCCCCCAAATACAGGCGTGCCAAGCTTGTAGCGTCATACCCAAGAAGACCCGAGGCTGTAATCGCTGCCAAAGGTGCTTCAACAAAGTACTGAGTAAAGGGTTTGAATACTTAAGTAAATGTAATAATTCATAATTTTTATATTTTTTTATATATATTTTTTTGCTTTGTCATTATGAGTAATTTTATCCGTTTTAGAATATTGTTAAAGTCTTATTCTAAAATGGATAAAATAGATCCCCCCCCCCTCATGAAAATACACACAATACCCATAATGACACATTTGCCATTAAACCTTGAGGATTTCCAGTGTTGACGTCTTCCTCCCTGAGTAAGAGCTCCAGTGCTTATGTCTGTGGACGACAGGTTTGCCACTTACAGACATTGATGCACGATTTATCATTTTATCATATTAGAGAAGAGCGTTTGAGGGAAATATATTATATTATATTAATATATATATAAATATTTCAAACGTCAGATACATGCAAATCCACTTAGCTATTTAGATATTTGTGGGGAGAAAACAAAGACTCCGGCATATCCTTTTTTAAAATTTTTATAAATATGATAAAAGTGTCACGTTGTTTAATGCAAGCCGCCACACTTTACAGAGATAGAAGGCTCGTCTCTGACACGGTGTTGCTGTACTTTCTGTTCAGCAGTCTCTGGTGGATCAGGATGTGTTTCTTACCCAGCTAATATTTATTTTATACTTTTATTTAACTAGGCAAGTTAAGAACAAATTCTTATTTCCAATGACAGCCTAGTGGGTTAACTGCCTTGTTCAGGGGCAGAACGACAGATTTGTACCTTGTCAGCTCGGGGATTTGAACTTTCAACCTTGCGGTTACTAGTCCAACACTCTAACCTCTAGCCTACCCTGCCTCCCCAAATAAACCACCTCGCTACTATAACTTAGAAATCTAATCAATACTAGGAAAACTGCTCTGAGAGAAACTTTTATTTAGGAAAAAAATTAAGTCTAAACCCATAGAATGCAGGGAGATTTGTTTACTCGGGATAGTTGTACACGTGGAGTATTGAGTCGTACGGTGACACAACCCATCGCATGTTGAAAGAGTGTGATGTATCTGAGTTGATACAGACTGGTTAATGAGCACTGCACTGGAGGAAGAGTTGGTACATCACAGCCGGGCTCTGGTCAAAACTAGTGAGCTATTTAAAAGAGTGTGATGTATCTGAGTTGATACAGACTGGTTAATGAGCACTGCACTGGAGGAAGAGTTGGTACATCACAGCCGGGCTCTGGTCAAAACTAGTGAGCTATTTAAAAGAGTGTGATGTATCTGAGTTGATACAGACTGGTTAATGAGCACTGCACTGGAGGAAGAGTTGGTACATCACAGCCGGGCTCTGGTCAAAACTAGTGAGCTATTTAAAAGAGTGTGATGTATCTGAGTTGATACAGACTGGTTAATGAGCACTGCACTGGAGGAAGAGTTGGTACTGAGTTTCACAGCACTGGAGGAAGAGTTGGACAGCCGGGCTCTGGTCAAAACTAGTGCTATTTAAAAGAGTGTGATGTATCTGAGTTGATACAGACTGGTTAATGAGCACTGCACTGGAGGAAGAGTTGGTACATTCACGGGCTCTGGTCAAAACCTAATTTACTGCACTGGAGGAAGAGTTGGTATACTGAAAAACTATGGTGACTGAGTTGATACAGACTGGTTAATGAGCACTGCACTGGAGGAAGAGTGGTACATCACAGCCGGGCTCTGGTCCCGCTATTTAAAAATGGCATCCTATTCCCTATGGCATCCTATTTCCTATATAGTGCACAGCCGGGCTCTGGTCAAAACTAGTGCACTTATATAAGATACCTACCATTTGGGACGTACCCTATGCCTGCACCCAGAGAATGCAGGGTTGTTTTCAATGTGTTGTGCCATGTTTGACTTTCATTGTGAGTTTGACTTTCTCCGCAGGGAGGTCACAGAGTAGTATCTCCACAGAGTAGTATCTCCACAGAGTAGTATCTCCACAGGGAGGTCACAGAGTAGTATCTCCACAGAGTAGTATCTCCACAGAGTAGTATCTCCACAGAGTAGTATCTCCACAGGGTAGTATCTCCACAGAGTAGTATCTCCACAGGGTAGTATCTCCAAAGGGTAGTATCTCCAAAGGGTAGTATCTCCACAGAGTAGTATCTCCACAGGGAAGTCACAGAGTAGTATCTCTACAGAGTAGTATCTCCACAGAGTAGTATCTCAACAGAGTAGTATCTCCACAGAGTAGTATCTCCACAGGGAGGTCACAGAGTAGTATCTCCACAGAGTAGTATCTCCACAGAGTAGTATCTCAACAGAGTAGTATCTCCACAGAGTAGTATCTCCAAAGGGAGTTCACAGAGTAGTATCTCCACAGAGTAGTATCTCCACAGAGTAGTATCTCCAAAGGGAAGCCACGGTGTAGTATCTCCACAGACTACTACATTTCACAACATAGTGATCAAACTTCATTTCTGATGTAATCCATCGCAAGGTTTAGTTCAAAAGAAAGACGCCCTGCCGTGCAACATAATTGTCATCATTATTAATAAACTGGTTTCCTGTTGGTCTATTTATGTTCATCACCATCAATTCATGAAATAATATTTCTGATATTACATCAAGTAATATATCATACTGCAGAACATGGTTACTGCAATACATATATACACTATTCTATTCAGGAGATTAATTATCTCTTATAGACTTATCATAAACCTGTTTACGTGGAGGTTATTCATGTCAGAGACGTTTGAATGATCAAATGATTGATATTTATTCATACGTGATATTTTCCTCTATGATAAGCCTGACTCCTTGTGGATATGTTTCACAATATAAGAACTGGCTTGTCTTTCAAATGGTCCATGGAGCCAGATGTTTATTCATCACGCTACAGACACAAAGACACGGTACATGGAAAAACAGTCTCCTCCGTGTTCAACTGAAGGATGCTGTTTAGTGTTTCCATTGGACTGGTGGTAATTAAGACAGACATCAGGTACCCTTTCACTTGATCGCTGAGTCAGAAGTCTTACTGATTCGCATTCTAACAATGGGTCCTGGATCGATAGACGGATGGGCTCTTTAACACAGCAGTTCAATAGGAGAGGACGGGAGGCTGCACACACAGCAGACAGCTTGACCTCTCTAAGACTCTCCTCATACTGTAGTCAGCTTGATCTCTCTAGGACTACACATACTGTAGTCAGCTTGACCTCTGTAAGACTCTCCTCATACTGTAGTCAGCTTGATCTCTCTAGGACTACACATACTGTAGTCAGCTTGATCTTTCTAGGACTACACATACTGTAGTCAGCTTGACCTCTCTAAGACTCTCCTCATACTGTAGTCAGCTTGATCTCTCTAGGACTACACATACTGTAGTCAGCTTGATCTTTCTAGGACTACACATACTGTAGTCAGCTTGACCTCTGTAAGACTCTCCTCATACTGTAGTCAGCTTGACCTCTCTAAGACTCTCCTCATACTGTAGTCAACTTGACCTCTCTAAGACTCTCCTCATACTGTAGTCAGCTTGACATCTCTAAGACTCTCCTCATACTGTAGTCAGCTTGACATCTCTAAGACTCTCCTCATACTGTAGTCAACTTGACATCTCTAAGACGCTCCTCATACTGTAGTCAGCTTGGCCTGCTAATTATGTGCGATTGATCCAAAATTGGCATATTCTTCTATAAGGAGTGCCTGGGTCCTAAATAGTACCCTACATTTGGATCCCTACTGTACATAGTGCACTTCTGTTGACCAGGGCTCATCGCACAGTGTAGGGAATAGGGTATCATTTGGATAGAGGCAGTCAGCCTGATAAACGTTGATTTCATGATACCACATGGGAGTCCCTCCAGCTAATTACAACCACCATGGAATCCTAGAATTCCTGTCACATACCGTCTCTCTCACCCTGAAGAGATCCCGTCTTACCCTGAGGCCACAGTGAGCAGGGATTCCATCGTAGCTCTTACTGTTGTTTCCTCTCAAAACAGTCAAATGATTCTCTCTCTCTCTCTCCCTCTCTCCCTCTCTCTCCCTCTCTCCCCTCTCTCCTCTCTCTCTCTCTCTCTCTCTCCTCTCTCTCTCTCTCTCCCTCTCTCTCCCTCTCTCCCTCTCTCCCTCACTCATCTCTCTCATCTCTTCTCAGTCATTGATCGTGATGTACAGCTCATGTCTCTGGACTTAAACAAAGGAATGAATAGTGCCTTAGTTATTTGCCACTGTTTGTGGCTGTTTGGCAGTAAAAGTTAAAAGGGGAGATCGGGATGCTTTGAAGTCATTGTCAGTCCTGTTGCTTTATGTAATGAAGCACACATGGGAAAACAATACAAATGGTTGTTCCACTCACTGTGACTTTAGGGTGCGTCCCAAATGTCACCCTTTTCCCTGTATAGTGCACTACTTTTGACCAGAGCCCTATGGCCCCTTGTTTAATGTAGTGCATCATATATGTAATAGGGTTCTGTTTGGAACACATCCTGGGGGTTTCTGGTTAGACTATACTGCAGGAAGAGAATGGAACACATCCTGGGGGTTTCTGGTTAGACTATACTGCAGGAAGAGAATGGAACACATCCTGGGGGTTTCTGGTTAGACTATACTGCAGGAAGAGAATGGAACACATCCTGAGGGTTTCTGGTTAGACTATACTACAGGAAGAGAATGGAACACATCCTGGGGGTTTCGCTACACTCGCATTAACATCTGCTAACCATGTGTATGTGACAAATAAAATTTGATTTGATTTGATTTGGTTAGACTATACCGCAGGAAGAGAATGGAACACATCCTGAGGGTTTCTGGTTAAACTATACTGCAGGAAGAGAATGGAACACATCCTGGGGGTTTCTGGTTGCTGCAGTAAGATAATGGAACACATCCTGGGGGTTTCTGGTTAGACTATACTGCAGGAAGAGAATGGAACACATCCTGGGGGTTTCTGGTTAGATTATACTGCAGGAAGAGAATGGAACACATCCTGGGGGTTTCTAGTTAGACTATACTGCAGGAAGAGAATGGAACACATCCTGGGGGTTTCTGGTTAGACTATACTGCAGGAAGAGAATGGAACACATCCTGGGGGTTTCTGGTTAGACTATCTGCTAACCAGGAAGAGAATGAAACATCCTGGGTTTTGGTTAGACTATGCAGTAAGAGAATGGAACACATCCTGGGGTTTCTGGTTAAACTATACTGCAGGAAGAGAATGGAACACATCCTGGGGGTTTCTGGTTGCTGCAGTAAGAGAATGGAACACATCCTGGGGTTTCTGGTTAGATTATACTGCAGGAAGAGAATGGAACACATCCTGGGGGTTTCTGGTTAGACTATACTGCAGGAAGAGAATGGAACACATCCTGGGGGTTTCTGGTTAGACTATACTGCAGGAAGAGAATGGAACACATCCTGGGGTTTCTAGTTAGATTATACTGCAGGAAGAGAATGGAACACATCCTGGGGGTTTCTGGTTAGACTATACTGCAGGAAGAGAATGGAACACATCCTGGGGGTTTCTGGTTACACTATACTGCAGTAAGAGAATGGAACACATCCTGCGGGTTTCTGGTTAGACTATACTGCAGGAAGAGAATGGAACAGGAGGCCGTCTGCATCTTGTCTAGAAGGAACCCAGAGATGGTGTGTTATGATAAAGAGGAGGCAGTCAGCATCTTGTCTAGAAGGAACCCAGAGATGGTGTGTTATGATAAAGAGGAGGCAGTCTGCATCTTGTCTAGAAGGAACCCAGAGATGGTGTGTTATGATAAAGAGGAGGCAGTCTGCATCTTGTCCAGAAGGAACCCAGAGATGGTGTGTTATGATAAAGAGGAGGCAGTCTGCATCTTGTCTAGAAGGAACCCAGAGATGGTGTGTTATGATAAAGAGGAGGCAGTCTGCATCTTGCATGGAACATACATTGATTTAAATTGCTTTGTTTTAATTGGCAAGTTCAGGCTTCTTCTTCTGGGTGGAATCTGTTTATGCTTATTACTGTATGTTTGAAGGTTGAATTGATTGGAAGTGAAGGGTATTCTCTGGATACAGAGATGCACAATGTCCAGGTAACACTGGGGAAATTGTCACACAAAAGAGTGACAAAGTGTCCCACCTGTGTGCCAGTGGAAACAAAGTTTGACGGAATCTGTCAGCTGTAAGGAAACACTTTGACAAAGTAACAGAAGGCCGAGGATCAACGCGAAATGCAATCAGTGTGTACGGATGCGCGGCCTGAGCCGTGCAAGTCATTTGTCGAGGAGGAAATGTAATGACAGGCACTTGTCAATGGGACATTTGATACCTGTGTCCTTGGCACTAAGAAGTCTTGTACCGCTCTCTTTCTCGCTTTCAAACAATACATGTTATATTTCCAGTAGGTCTATACGACAATCACAAAGATTCAGACATTACATGTTATATTTCCAGTAGGTCTATACGACAATCACAAAGATTCAGACATTACATGTTATATTTCCAGTAGGTCTATACGACAATCACAAAGATTCAAACAAACAATTGCTCACGTTTTGTTACTTGTTATAAAAAATTTATTGTAATATAATATAATATTTGTACTCGTAAATGTTTATATTTTTTACAAATCTGAAAGAAAACAAATGAATTAGATATTTACGGGAGGTAGCTAGCTATACATTGTCAGTCATAAATAAACAGAGGGTGAGTAGTTGTAATCGTGTGTTCAAGAGAGTGTCCACAACGGCACACAAGCATGTTATTTATACTGCATTAGTGCGGCTCCTTAGGATGTCACCACACAGTTTTAACAGTTTTCTTCTGGTGAAAGAGAGGCGGACCAAAACGCAGCGTGGTTATTTATAAACATCTTTAATAAAGATGATAACGTGAACAATATACTTATACAAAACAAGAAACTGTGGAAAACCAAAAACAGTCCTAACTGGTGCAAAACACAGAGACAGGAACAATCACCCACAGAGACCTAAAGAAAATGGCTGCCTAAATATGGTTCCCAATCAGAGACAACGATAAACACCTGCCTCTGATTGAGAACCACTCTAGGCAACCATAGACTTAACTAGACTACTATACTAACCACAATCCCATAACCTACAAAAAAACCCTAGACAAGACAAACACATAATTCACCCATGTCACCCCCTGGCCTCACCAACATAATAAAGAGAAGACAGAATACTAAGACCAGGGCGTGACACAGTTTTAACAGTTGAATGCTCTGGTTAAAAGTAGTGCTCTATATAGGGAATGGGGTGCCTATTGGGATAAAGCCAGTTCCCGGAGAAGGCTATTGATTGAGAACACATTTTATATCCATCTATTGGAGCGCGAGTAGTTTTCCATGCCTGGGTTGAGCCTGTTCGATGACACATTTAACAATGCTCAGTATTTCTCAGTCTCTAAACCCATTCCCATCTAAAGCACATGTTTAAACCACAGCCTTTCGGGTTGTAACGTGGCTAGCCTTCCTAACGCAATGCCAATCAAAGCTAACCCATCGTCAATACGTATTACTCCAGAGTTTTGTTGTGATCGTTCTCATGTCTCATTTTTTCAATGCACTTGAAATTCCACTCAAAATTATTATTCTAACAGATGATTGACCAGTATTCATGTATGTTAAGCATTATGTTAAACTTCTATGGTAAAATATGTTGTTTTATCGTAAGCAATTTGGTATCGACAAGAAATGTGTCACTTCATATTCATACACGTTATTTAAGCAGAAGAAATGGACTGACTGACACTTGGCACTACAGAAACAATTGAGTAAATGGATTCAGGTCTGTATTTCCCAACCAGGAAGGGTGGCTTAGCTCTATTACAGACATTACTAGCAGAAACACCTCCTTAAGTGTCTCTTAAAGGTCTCTGTCTGACTCTCCAGCCTTGCCCGCCCCCCACACACACACACACACACACACACACACACACACACACACACACACACACACACACACACACACACGCACCACACTACCTCCCTCACACAAGAGCCTGAGTGGAAAACATGGACCCAATTCCATTTATATAGCACTACTTTAGACTAGGACCCCTTCCCAATAGTGCACTATAAAGGGTATAGGGTGTCATATGGGATGCACTAGGCTGTTCTAACAGGCCTCCCTCCTCTGTCTCTTCTGGTGTTGTAATAACAACAGGTTACAGATCAGGCTGTTCTAACAGACCTCCCTCCTCTGTCTCTTCTGGTGTTGTAATAACAACAGGTTACAGATCTGGCTGTTCTAACAGGCCTCCCTCCTCTGTCTCTTCTGGTGTTGTAATAACAAGAGATTACTGTTCTCATGTCACCTACATCAAGTCATGTACAGTTAAAGTCACAATCAATCAATCAATCAATCAAATGTATTTATAAAGCCCTTCTTACATCAGCTGATGTCACAAAGTGCTGTACAGAAACCCAGCCTAAAACCCCAAGCAGCAAGCAATGCAGATGTAGAAGCACAGTGCCTAGGAAAAACTCCCTAGAAAGGCCGGAACCTAGGAAGAAACCTAGAGAGGAACCAGGCTATGAGGGGTGGCCAGTCCTCTTCTGGCTGTGCCGGGTGGAGATTATAGCAGAATATGGCCAATATGTTCAAATGTTCATAGATGACCAGCAGGGTCAAGTAATAATAATCACAGTGGTTGTCGAGGGTGCAACAGGTCATGTCAGATCATTCAGAGTATCTCTACCACTCTTGCTGACTAGAGAGTTAAAAACAGCAGGTCAGGAACAAGGTAGCACATCTGGTGAACCGGTCAGAGTTCTATAGCTGCAGGCAGAACAGTTGAAACTGGAGCAGCAGCACGACCAGGTGGACTGGGGTCAGCAAGGAGTCATCAGGCCAGGTAGTACTTAGGCATGGTCCTAGGGCTCAGGTCCTCCGAGAGAAAGAAAGAGAGAAAGAAAGAGAGAATTAGAGAGAGCATACTTAAATTCACACAGGACACCGCATAAGACAGGAGAAATACTCCAGATATAACAGACTGACCCTAGCCCCCCGACACAAACTATTGCAGCATAAATACTGCAGGCTGAGACAAGAGGGGTCAGGAGACACTGTGGCCCCATCCGATGATACCCCCGGACAGGGCCAACCAGGCAGGATATAACCCCACCCACTTTGCCAAAGCACAGCCCCCACACCACTAGAGGGATATCTTCAACCACCAACTTACCATCCTGAGACAAGGCCGAGTATAGCCCACAAAGATCTCCGCCACGGCACAACCCAAGGGAGGGTGCCAACCCAGACAGGAAGATCACATCAGTGACTCAACCCACTCAAGTGACGCACCCCTCCTAGGGACGACATGAAAGAGCACCAGTAAGCCAGTGACTCAGCCCCTGTAATAGGGTTAGAGGCAGAGAATCCCAGTGGAAAGAGGGGAACCGGCCAGGCAGAGACAGCAAGGAGGGTTCGTTGCTCCAGTGCCTTTCCGTTCACCTTCACACTCCTGGGCCAGACTACACTCAATCATGGGACCTACTGAAGAGATGAGTCTTCAATAAATACTTAAAGGTCAAGACCGAGTCTGCGTCTCTCACATGAGTAGGCAGACCATTCCATAACAATGGAGTTTTATAGGAGAAAGCCAGCTGTTTGCTTAGAAATGCTGGGGACAGTAAGCAGGAGTCTTCCGTTCCAATGTTCTGGAAGCTTCAGAGATCGGGTATTTACTGTATACCAGGGAGCTAGTTTCTTATGACAAATGTTTTTTGTTTATAGGGGTGCGACTGCATCTAGGGCATTACGCAAGGTTAAATTGAGTTCCTCAGTTAGGTGGTTAACTGATCTTTGTACTCTGACGTCCTTGGGTAGGCAGTGGAAGACTAGAAGGGTATCTAGGAATCTTTGGTTTGGACGAGAATTTATAGCATGGCTTTTGATGATCCTTGGTTGGGTTCGGAGCAGATTATTTGTTTCGATTGCAAACGTAATAAAATGGTGGTCCGATAGACCAGGATTATGAGGAAAAACATTAAGATCCACAACATTTATTCCATGGAACAAAACTAGGTCCAGAGTATGACTGTTGCAGTGAGTAGGTCCAGAGACATGTTGGACGAAACCCACTGAGTCGATGATGGCTCCGAAAGCCTTTTGGAGTGGCTCTGTGGACTTTTCCATGTGAATATTAAAGTCACCAAAGATTAGAATATTATCTGCTATGACTACAAGGTCTGATAGGAATTCAGGGAACTCAGTGAGGAACGCTGTATATGGCCCAGGATATGGCCCAGGAGGCCTGTAAACAATAGCTATAATTGAGTAGGCTGCATAGATTTCATGACTAGAAGCTCAAAAGACGAAAACGCAGTCGTTTTTTTTTTGTAAATTGAAATTTGCTATTGTAAATGTTAGCAACACCTCCGCCTCTGCGGAATGCGCGGGGGATATGTTCACTAGTGTAACCAGGAGGTGAGGCCTCATTTAACACAGTAAATTCATCAGGCTTAAGCCATGTTTCAGTCTGGCCAATCACATCAAGATTATGATTAGTGATTAGTTCATTGACTATAACTGCCATGGAAGTGAGGGATCTAACATTAAGTATACATTAAGCCCTATTCTGAGATGTGCTGTATCACAATATCTTTCAATAATGACAGGAACGGAGGAGGTCTTTATTCCAGTGAGATTACTAAGGCGAACACCGCCATGTTTAGTTTTGTCCAACCTAGATCGAGGTCTCAACGGGGATAGCTGAGCTGACTACACTGACTGTGCTAGTGGCAGACTCCACTAAGCTGGCAGGCTGGCTAACAGCCTGCTGCCTGGCCTGCACCCTATCTCATTGTGGAGCTAGGGGAGTAAGAGCCCTGTCTATGTTCATAGATGAGAGCACCCATCCAGCTAGAATGGAGTCCGTCACTCCTGGGCAGGACAGGCTTGGTCCTATTTGTGGGTGAGTCCCAGAAAGATGGCCAAACATCTACAACTTCTTTATTTTTGGAGGGGTAGAAAACAGTTTTCAACCAGCGATTAGGCTAGTGAGACTCTGCTGTAGAGCTCATCACTCCCCCTAACTGGGAGGGGGCCAGAGACAATTACTCGATGCCGACGCATATTTCTAGCTGATGTACATGCTGAAGCTAGGCCCTGAGACATGGCTAAAGCCTGTTTTATGAGTGATCACGGACGCATCCCAAATGGCACCCTATTCACTAATAAGATGTGCACTATCTAAATGGATAGGGTGCCATCTATGAGCCAGCGGGTCCTGTTTCCTGAGTGATATGGAGTGTTCTTTATAGTGTCCATCGACCCCCTCCAGACCCCTGTTGGCTCAGTCGTAGGAGGACTGTCTGCTGCCCTGCTGCCCTGCTGCCCTGCTGCCCTGCTGCCCCGCTGCCCTGCTGCCCCGCTGCCCCGCTGCCCCGCTGCCCTGCTGGGGTTTACAAGTAGAGCAAAAGTTCCGTTTAAAGTTAAAGTTACGTCCTGGTTTCTATGCCACCTTTCATGGGTCTGTCAGGATCTAAATGTCAAGTTTTTTAGTCGGAGTTGAGTTCCTGTAAACTTTTCCTTTTGTTTTTGGTGGGGGGATATGTTTTTCCTCAGCCATGCAGTTCAACCCACACATACCGTCCTGTTCTGTAATTACCAAAACACATTTTTACCTGAAAGTAGATTCAGAAAGGGCTTTGGTCATTTTATTTGTGAGAAACTATATACTTAACTCACAGTGATAAAACCAACGTAATTTCCATTGTGTTATAGTCTAGTGTTACCATTGTGTTATAGTCTAGTGTTACCATTGTGTTATATAGTCTAGTGTTACCATTGTGGTATAGTCTAGTGTTACCATTGTGGTATAGTCTAGTGTTACCATTGTGGTATAGTGTTACCATTGTGTTATATAGTCTAGTGTTACCATTGTGTTATATAGTCTAGTGTTACCATTGTGTTATAGTCTAGTGTTACCATTGTGTTATAGTGTTACCATTGTGGTATAGTCTAGTGTTACCATTGTGGTATAGTGTTACCATTGTGTTATATAGTCTAGTGTTACCATTGTGTTATAGTGTTACCATTGTGTTATATAGTCTAGTGTTACCATTGTGTTATATAGTCTAGTGTTACCATTGTGTTATAGTCTAGTGTTACCATTGTGTTATAGTCTAGTGTTACCATTGTGTTATATAGTCTAGTGTTACCATTGTTTTATAGTCTAGTGTTACCATTGTGTTATAGTCTAGTGTTACCATTGTGTTATATAGTCTAGTGTTACCATTGTGTTATAGTCTAGTGTTACCATTGTGTTATAGTCTAGTGTTACCATTGTGTTATATAGTCTAGTGTTACCATTGTGGTATAGTCTAGTGTTACCATTGTGGTATAGTCTAGTGTTACCATTGTGGTATAGTGTTACCATTGTGTTATATAGTCTAGTGTTACCATTGTGGTATAGTCTAGTGTTACCATTGTGTTATATAGTCTAGTGTTACCATTGTGTTATATAGTCTAGTGTTACCATTGTGTTATAGTCTAGTGTTACCATTGTGTTATAGTCTAGTGTTACCATTGTGTTATAGTGTTACCATTGTGTTATATAGTCTAGTGTTACCATTGTGTTATAGTGTTACCATTGTGGTATAGTCTAGTGTTACCATTGTGTTACATAGTCTAGTGTTACCATTGTGTTATAGTGTTACCATTGTGGTATAGTCTAGTGTTACCATTGTGTTATAGTGTTACCATTGTGTTATAGTCTAGTGTTACCATTGTGTTATATAGTCTAGTGTTACCATTGTGTTATAGTGTTACAATTGTGTTATAGTCTAGTGTTACCATTGTGTTATAGTCTAGTGTTACCATTGTGTTATATTGTCAGTGTTATATACCATTGTGTATATAGTCTAGTGTTACCATTGTGTTATAGTGTTACCATTGTGTTATATAGTCTAGTGTTACCATTGTGTTATAGTGTTACCATTGTGTTATATAGTCTAGTGTTACCATTGTATTATATAGTCTAGTGTTACCATTGTGTTATAGTCTAGTGTTACCATTGTGTTATAGTGTTACCATTGTGTTATATAGTCTAGTGTTACCATTGTGTTATATGTGTTATAGTCTAGTGTTACCATTGTGTTACATAGTCTAGTGTTACCATTGTGTTATAGTGTTACCATTGTGGTATAGTCTAGTGTTACCATTGTGTTATAGTGTTACTATTGTGTTATAGTCTAGTGTTACCATTGTGTTATAGTGTTACTGTTGTGTTATAGTCTAGTGTTATCATTGTGTTATAGTGTTACCATTGTGTTATATAGTCTAGTGTTACCATTGTGTTATATAGTCTAGTGTTACCATTGTGTTATATAGTCTAGTGTTACCATTGTGTTATAGTCTAGTGTTACCATTGTGTTATAGTGTTACCATTGTGTTATAGTGTTACCATTGTGTTATAGTGTTACCATTGTGTTATAGTCTAGTGTTACCATTGTGTTATAGTGTTACCATTGTGTTATAGTCTAGTGTTACCATTGTGTTATAGTCTAGTGTTACCATTGTGTTATAGTGTTACCATTGTGTTACAGTCTAGTGTTACCATTGTGTTATAGTCTAGTGTTACCATTGTGTTATAGTGTTACCATTGTGTTATATAGTCCAATGTTACGATTGTGTTATAGTGTTACCATTGTGTTATATAGTCTAGTGTTACCATTGTGTTATATAGTCTAGTGTTACCATTGTGTTATAGTCTAGTGTTACCATTGTGTTATGTGTCTAGTGTTACCATTGTGTTATATAGTCTAGTGTTACCATTGTGTTACAGTCTAGTGTTACCATTGTGTTATAGTGTAGTGTTACCACTGTGTTATAGTGTTACTATTGTGTTATAGTCTAGTGTTACCATTGTGTTATGGTCTAGTGTTACCATTGTGTTATATAGTCTAGTGTTACCATTGTGTTACAGTCTAGTGTTACCATTGTGTTATAGTCTAGTGTTACCATTGTGTTATAGTGTTACCATTGTGTTATATAGTCTAATGTTACGATTGTGTTATAGTGTTACCATTGTGTTATATAGTCTAGTGTTACCATTGTGTTATATAGTCTAGTGTTACCATTGTGTTATAGTCTAGTGTGTTACCATTGTGTTATAGTGTTACCATTGTGTTATATAGTCTAGTGTTACCATTGTGTTACAGTCTAGTGTTACCATTGTGTTATAGTGTTACCATTGTGTTATATAGTCTAATGTTACCATTGTGTTATAGTGTTACCATTGTGTTATATAGTCTAGTGTTACCATTGTGTTTATAGTCTAGTGTTACCATTGTGTTATAGTCCATTGTGTTATAGTCTAGTGTTACCATTGTGTTATAGTGTTACCATTGTGTTACAGTCTAGTGTTACCATTGTGTTATATAGTCTATTGTTACCATTGTGTTATATAGTCTAGTGTTACCGTTGTGGTATAGTCTAGTGTTACCATTGTGTTATAGTGTTACCATTGTGTTATATAGTCTAGTGTTACCATTGTGTTATAGTGTTACCATTGTGTTATAGTGTTACCATTGTGTTATAGTCTGGTGTTACCATTGTGTTATAGTGTTACCAGTGTGCTATAGTCTAGTGTTACCATTGTGTTATATTGTTACCATTGTGTTATAGTGTTACCATTGTGGTATAGTCTAGTGTTACCATTGTGTTATAGTGTTACCATTGTGTTTTAGTCTAGTGTTACCATTGTAGTATAGTGTTACCATTGTGTTACAGTCTAGTGTTACCATTGTGTTATATAGTCTAGTGTTACCATTGTGGCATAGTCTAGTGTTACCATTGTGTTATAATGTTACCATTGTGTTACAGTCTAGTGTTACCATTGTGTTATATAGTCTAGTGTTACCATTGTGGTATAGTCTAGTGTTACCATTGTGTTATAGTGTTACCATTGTGGTATAGTCTAGTGTTACCATTGTGTTATATAGTCTAGTGTTACCATTGTGTTATAGTGTTACAATTGTGTTATAGTCTAGTGTTACCATTGTGTTATAGTCTAGTGTTACCATTGTGTTATATAGTCTAGTGTTACCAATGTGTTATAGTCTAGTGTTACCATTGTGTTATAGTGTTACCATTGTCTTATATAGTCTAGTGTTACCATTGTGGTATAGTGTTACCATTGTGGTATAGTCTAGTGTTACCATTGTGGTATAGTGTTACCATTGTGTTATATAGTCTAGTGTTACCATTGTGTTATATAGTCTAGTGTTACCATTGTGTTATAGTCTAGTGTTACCATTGTGTTATAGTGTTACCATTGTGTTATATCAAATCAAATCAAATCAAATTTATTTATATAGCCCTTCGTACATCAGCTGATATCTCAAAGTGCTGTACCCAGCCTAAAACCCCAAACAGCAAGCAATGCAGGTGTAGAAGCATGTTATATAGTCTAGTGTTACCATTGTGGTATAGTCTAGTGTTACCATTGTGTTATATAGTCTAGTGTTACCATTGTGTTATATAGTCTAGTGTTACCATTGTGTTATAGTCTAGTGTTACCATTGTGTTATAGTCTAGTGTTACCATTGTGTTATATAGTCTAGTGTTACCATTGTGTTATAGTGTTACCATTGTGTTGTATAGTCTAGTGTTACCATTGTGTTACATAGTCTAGTGTTACCATTGTGTTATAGTGTTACCATTGTGGTATAGTCTAGTGTTACCATTGTGTTATAGTGTTACCATTGTGTTATAGTCTAGTGTTACCATTGTGTTATAGTCTAGTGTTACCATTGTGTTATAGTGTTACCATTGTGCTATAGTCTAGTGTTACCATTGTGTTATGGTGTTACCATTGTGTTATAGTGTTACCATTGTGTTATATAGTCTAGTGTTACCATTGTGTTATAGTCTAGTGTTACCATTGTGTTATAGTGTTACCATTGTGTTATATAGTCTAGTGTTACCATTGTGTTATAGTGTTACCATTGTGTTATATAGTCTAGTGTTACCATTGTGTTATAGTGTTACTATTGTGTTATAGTCTAGTGTTACCATTGTGTTATAGTCTAGTGTTACCATTGTGTTATATAGTCTAGTGATACCATTGTGTTACAGTCTAGTGTTACCATTGTGTTATAGTCTAGTGTTACCATTGTGTTATAGTGTTACCATTGTGTTATATAGTCTAATGTTACGATTGTGTTATCGTGTTACCATTGTGTTATATAGTCTAGTGTTACCATTGTGTTATATAGTCTAGTGTTACCATTGTGTTATAGTCTAGTTCTAGTGTTACCATTGTGTTATAGTGTTACCATTGTGTTATATAGTCTAGTGTTGCCATTGTGTTACAGTCTAGTGTTACCATTGTGTTATAGTGTTACCATTGTGATATAGTCTAGTGTTACCATTGTGTTATAGTGTTACCATTGTGTTATAGTGTTACCATTGTGTTATATAGTCTAGTGTTACCATTGTGTTATAGTCTAGTGTTACCATTGTGTTATAGTGTTACCATTGTGGTATAGTATAGTGTTAACATTGTGTTACATAGTCTAGTGTTACCATTGTGTTATAGTGTTACCATTGTGGTATAGTCTAGTGTTACCATTGTGTTATAGTGTTACCATTGTGTTATAGTCTAGTGTTACCATTGTGTTATAGTGTTACCATTGTGCTATAGCCTAGTGTTACCATTGTGTTATGGTGTTACCATTGTGTTATAGTGTTACCATTGTGTTATATAGTCTAGTGTTACCATTGTGTTTATAGTGTTACCATTGTGTTTTAGTCTAGTGTTACCATTGTATTATAGTGTTACCATTGTGTTACAGTCTAGTGTTACCATTGTGTTATATTGTCTAGTGTTACCATTGTGGCATAGTCTAGTGTTACCATTGTGTTATAATGTTACCATTGTGTTACAGTCTAGTGTTACCATTGTGTTATATAGTCTAGTGTTACCATTGTGGTATAGTCTAGTGTTACCATTGTGTTATAGTGTTACCATTGTGGTATAGTCTAGTGTTACCATTGTGTTATATAGTCTAGTGTTACCATTGTGTTATAGTGTTACCATTGTGTTATATAGTCTAGTGTTACCATTGTGTTATATAGTCTAGTGTTACCATTGTGGTATAGTCTAGTGTTACCATTGTGTTATATAGTCTAGTGTTACCATTGTGTTATAGTCTAGTGTTACCATTGTGTTATAGTCTAGTGTTACCATTGTGTTATATAGTCTAGTGTTACCATTGTGTTATAGTGTTACTATTGTGTTATAGTGTTACCATTGTGTTATAGTCTAGTGTTACCATTGTGTTATAGTGTTACTATTGTGTTATAGTCTGGTGTTACTATTGTGTTATAGTCTAGTGTTACCAATGTGTTATAGTGTTACCGTTGTGTTATATAGTCTAGTGTTACCATTGTGTTATAGTCTAGTGTTACCATTGTGTTATAGTGTTACCATTGTGTTATAGTGTTACCATTGTGTTATAGTGTTACCATTGTGTTATAGTCTAGTGTTACCATTGTGTTATAGTGTTACCATTGTGTTATATAGTCTAGTGTTACCATTGTGTTATAGTCTAGGGTTACCATTGTGTTATAGTCTAGTGTTACCATTGTGTTATAGTGTTACCATTGTGTTATATAGTCTAGTGTTACCATTGTAGTATAGTCTAGTGTTACCATTGTGTTATAGTGTTACCATTGTGTTATAGTGTTACCATTGTGTTATAGTCTAATGTTACCATTGTGTTATAGTCTAGTGTTACCATTGTGTTATAGTCTAGTGTTACCATTGTGTTATAGTCTAGTGTTACCATTGTGTTGTAGTCTAATATTACCATTGTGTCTCTGGTCCCGTCATCTCTCTGAGTTGACCTTGGCCCAGCTGTTCAGTTCTGTCTCACCTTGGCCCAGTCCTCTGATAATCAACTCTACATTATTTACAACAGTGTACCTAGGCTTCGTCTCAAATGGCAACCTATTCCCTATATAGTGCACTACTCTCGACCATAGGACTCTGGTCAACAGTAGTGTACTATATAGGGAATAAGGTGCAATTTGGATCGCAGACAATATCTACTCAGCAGATGTCCTTATAAACCACATTGTCTGGCTTTGTGATTCCACAACAGTGTGTAAACAAGATAACTCAGTTTAACTTTTCTCATCCTTGGGAGATTTGGATAAAAGAGCTTGTTTAGTTTTTATATTAGTTTAGCCACTCTGTATGGTCCCAGATCCAAAGCCCAGATGTTTACAGATCCACAGCCCAGAACTCTATATAGCCACAGCCCAGAAATCTAGAGCCACAGCCCAGAACTCTATATAGCCACAGCCCAGAACTCTATAGAGCCACAGCCCAGAACTCTATAGAGCCACAGCCCAGAAATCTAGAGCCACAGCCCAGAAATCTAGAGCCACAGCCCAGAACTCTAGAGCCACAGCCCAGAACTCTATAGAGCCACAGCCCAGAACTCTAGAGCCACAGCCCATAACTCTATAGAGCCACAGTCCAGAACTCTAGAGCCACAGCCCATAACTCTATAGAGCCACAGCCCAGAACTCTAGAGCCACAGCCCATAACTCCATAGAGCCACAGCCCATAACTCTATAGAGCCACAGTCCAGAACTCTAGAGCCACAGCCCAGAACTCTAGAGCCACAGCCCAGAACTCTATAGAGTCACAGCCCATAACTCTATAGAGCCACAGCCCATAACTCCATAGAGCCACAGCCCAGAACTCTAGAGCCACAGCCCAGAACTCTATAGAGTCACAGCCCAGAACTCTAGAGCCACAGCCCAGAACTCTATAGAGCCACAGCCCAGAACTCCATAGAGCCACAGCCCAGAACTCCATAGAGCCACAGCCCAGAACTAGAGCCACAGCCCATAACTCCATAGAGCCACAGCCCATAACTAGAGCCACAGCCCAGAATAGAGCCACAGCCCAGAACTCTATAGAGCCACAGCCCAGAACTCCATAGAGCCACAGCCCAGAACTCTATAGAGCCACAGCCCAGAACTCTATAGAGCCACAGCCCATAACTCCATAGAGCCACAGCCCAGAACTCCATAGAGCCACAGCCCAGAACTCCATAGAGCCACAGCCCAGAACTCCATAGAGCCACAGCCCAGAACTCCATAGAGCCACAGCCCAGAACTCCATAGAGCCACAGCCCAGAACTCCATAGAGCCACAGCCCAGAACTCCATAAGAGCCACAGCCCAGAACTCCATAGAGCCAAGCCCAGAACTCTCAAATATACAAAGCTTCTTACAGCCCAGAACTCCATAGAGTCACAGCCCAGAACTGTTAGCATATTTCTTACTGAGATTACTGTTCTAAAACATGAGTTAAAATAATCAATACTGAAACTTTCCAGAACTTGAACATGAGCCACAGCCCAGGGCCCAGATTCACAAAACAAGGGCTTTATTTTAAGATTCAAATTTCTTCTTAACTTTTTGCTTAAAAGAAAGAAAAGCAAGTTCCTAAGATTTTTGATGAACAGTGCATATCCTCAAGTTAATAAAATCTTAAGATTTAATGAGGTTTTTTCTTAGGAAGTTTCTCCTGTTTAAATATCTTCTTATTCAAATCTTCTTAAGGTGTTTGTTGTTTATATTAGGGGCAACCATTTTATAATAGCTGTTGTTTATAATCTAGCTCAGCCATGGCAATTATGTTAGTTTATATTTCTTACTGAGGGGGCAGTCTCTCCTGTTGTTTATATTCAGGGGGCATTACTGTTCTAAAACATGTTCTTGTTGTTTAAAATAATCAATCCTGTTTATTTTCAGGGGCACTTTCAGTAGGGCAGTCTCTCCTTTGTTTATAATCAGGGGTCAGTCTCTCCTGTTGTTTATATTGAACATGTTCAATTGTTTTCATGTCAGTCTCTCCTGTTTTTTAATCTCACTGCCCTGAGTTTAAGAGGGGTCAGGGTTTATCTATATTGTTGAATTAAGAATATTTCCAAGGGCTTTATTTTCAAGATTCAAATTTCTTCTTAACTTTTTGCTTGTTTATAAGGGGTCATCCTGTTGTTTATAAGGGGTCAGTCTCTCCTGTTGTTTGCAATCCAGTTTAAAATGTCCTATGACCTCCTTTTTGATAATCAGGGGTCAGTCTCTCCTGTTGTTTACTTCAGGGGCAGTCTCTCCTGTTGTTTATCTTCACAGTCTCTCCTATAGTTTTAAGGGGAATAAAATGACAGTTTAGGAAGACATTTCTTGTTTATAATCAGTCAGTTTTGTTTAATCTGGGCAGTCTCTCCTGTTGTTTATAATCAGTCAGTCTCTCCTGTTGTTTATATCAGGGGCAGTCTCTCCAGTTTCTCCTGTTGTTTATAATCAGGGGCAGTCTCTCCTGTTGTTTATATTCAGGGGGCAGTCTCTCCTGTTGTTTATATTCAGGGGGCAGTCTCTCCTGTTGTTTATAATCAGGGGGCAGTCTCTCCTGTTGTTTATAATCAGGGGTCAGTCTCTCCTGTTGTTTATAATCAGGGGTCAGTCTCTCCTGTTGTTTATAATCAGGGGTCAGTCTCTCCTGTTGTTTATTTTCAGGGGCAGTCTCTCCTGTTGTTTATAATCAGGGGTCAGTCTCTCCTGTTGTTTATAATCAGGGGTCAGTCTCTCCTGTTGTTTATAATCAGGGGTCAGTCTCTCCTGTTGTTTATATTCAGGGGGCAGTCTCTCCTGTTGTTTATAATCAGGGGCAGGGCAGTCTCTCCTGTTGTTTATATTCAGGGGCAGTCTCTCCTGTTGTTTATATTCAGGGGCAGTCTCTCCTGTTGTTTATTCAGGGGCAGTTTATAATCAGGGGCAGTCTCTCCTGTTGTTTATATTCAGGGGCAGTCTCTCCTGTTGTTTATATTCAGGGGGCAGTCTCTCCTGTTGTTTATATTCAGGGGCAGTCTCAGGGGCAGTCTCCTGTTGTTTATATTCAGTCTCTCCTGTTGGGGCAGTCTCTCCTGTTGTTTATATTCAGGGGGCAGTCTCTCCTGTTGTTTATTCAGGGGCAGTCTCTCCTGTTGTTTATAATCAGGGGCAGGGTTCAGTCTCTCCTGTTGTTTATATTCAGGGGTCAGTCTCTCCTGTTGTTTATAATCAGGGTCAGTCTCTCCTGTTGTTTATATTCAGGGGTCAGTCTCTCCTGTTGTTTATAATCTCTCCTGTTGTTTATATTCAGGGGGGGTTTATATTCAGTCTCTCCTGTTGTTTATAATCAGGGGTCAGTCTCTCCTGTTGTTTATATTCAGGGGTCAGTCTCTCCTGTTGTTTATATTCAGGGGTCAGTCTCTCCTGTTGTTTATAATTCAGGGGCAGTCTCTCCTGTTGTTTATAATCAGGGGTCAGTCTCTCCTGGGTCAGTCTCTCCTGTTGTTTATAATCAGGGGGCAGTCTCTCCTGTTGTTTATAATCAGGGGTCAGTCTCTCCTGTTGTTTATATTCAGGGGTCAGTCTCTCCTGTTGTTTATAATCAGTCTCTCCTGTTGGGTCAGTCTCTCCTGTTGTTTATATTCAGGGGTCAGTCTCTCCTGTTGTTTATATTCAGGGGTCAGGTTGTTTATTTCAGTCAGTCTCCTGTTGTTTATATTCAGGGGTCAGTCTCTCCTGTTGTTTATAATCAGGGGGGGTCAGTCTCTCCTGTTGTTTATATTCAGGGGGGGTTTATAATCAGTCTCTCCTGTTGTTTATATTCAGGGGCAGTCTCTCCTGTTGTTTATATTCAGGGGGCAGTCTCTCCTGTTGTTTATAATCAGGGGTCAGTCTCTCCTGTTGTTTATAATCAGGGGTCAGTCTCTCCTGTTGTTTATATTCAGGGGCAGGGTTTATAATCAGTCTCTCCTGTTGTTTATATTCAGGGGGCAGTCTCTCCTGTTGTTTTTATATTCAGGGGGCAGTCTCTCCTGTTGTTTATAATCAGGGGTCAGTCTCTCCTGTTGTTTATAATCAGGGGCAGTCTCTCCTGTTGGGGGGCAGTCTCTCCTGTTGTTTATAATCAGGGGTCAGTCTCTCCTGTTGTTTATAATCAGGGGTCAGGGTTTATAATCAGTCTCTCCTGTTGTTTATATTCAGGGGTCAGGTTGTTTATAATCAGGGGGCAGTCTCTCCTGTTGTTTATAATCAGGGGTCAGTCTCTCCTGTTGTTTATAATCAGGGGGCAGTCTCTCCTGTTGTTTATAATCAGGGGGCAGTCTCTCCTGTTGTTTATAATCAGGGTGTCAAGCCCTGACCTTAGTTATCTTTGTTTTCCTTATTATTTTGGTTAGGTCAGTGTGTGACTTGTTTTGACTTGTCTAGGGTTTTTTGTATATCTATGGGGTTTTGGGGTATTGTCTAGGTAAATGTAGGTCTATGGTGGCCTGAATTGGTTCCCAATCAGAGACAGCTGTTTATCGTTGTCTCTGATTGGGGATCCTATTTAGGTTGCCATTTTCCATTTTGGTTTGGTGGGTTTGGTCTGTTATTATACTATGGATGTTCTGCAGTCTGAACATCTGTGATAATACTGTGTATCCCAGTCTAGTAAATGTGGTTTGTTATAATGCCTGTATTTCAACAAGACCCTGATTAAATGTTTTCCTCGTTTAAAAGATGGAGAAGAAACATCAGCGGTGCAAAACGTCGGAGTGTCACGCCCTGACCTTAGTTATCTCTGTTTTCTTTATTATCTTGGTTAGGTCAGGGTGTGACGCCCTGACCTCAGTTATCTCTGTTTTCTTTATTATCTTGGTTAGGTCAGGGTGTGACGAGGGTGGGTATGCTTGTTTTTGTAAGTCTAGGGGTTTAGTAATTCTAGGTATATGTATGTCTATGGTGGCCTGAATTGGTTCCCAATCAGAGGCAGCTGTTTATCGTTGTCTCTAATTGGGGACCATATTTAGGTCCATAGGGTGTTTGTGGGTTCTTATTCTATGTTTAGTTGCCTGTCTGCACTTCTCATATTAGCTTCACGGTTCGTTTAGTTTGTTCAGTGTTCTTTCTTAATTAAAGAAGTATGTAAAGCATATCACGCTGTGCCTTGGTCTCCTCCTTACGACGACCGTGACACGGAGATGCTTTTTGCAAATTTACGAGGCATGTGTTTTAATTTACATTCAGGCTTATTTCAGTTGGAGCTGTGGCAACTTCACAGATCTACTCTTGGTGATGTGAGGTCATTCGACAGTTGATTTGTCAAATGACAAGAGAGAAATACAGAGGTTTAACATATAGAATCTGTACCTCCATGATTAAAAGAAGAACTGTCACGTCCTGACCTTAGTTCCTTTTTTTATGTCTCTATTTTAGTTGGGTCAGGGCGTGAGTTGGGGTGGGCATTCTATGTTTTGTTCTGTGTTTGTATTTCTATGTGTTTGGCCTGGTATGGTTCCCTATCAGAGGCAGCCTGTCAATCGTTGTCTCTGATTGAGAACCATACTTAGGCAGCCTGGTTTCGCCCTTGAGTTGGGTAGTTGTTTTGTGTGTTGTGTGTTGTGTGTATCACCTGACAGAACTGTTTCGTTCTCGTTATTGCTCGTTATTTTGTTTAGTGTTCAGTTTTGATTAAATTTCCAACATGAACACTTACCATGCTGCGTTTTGGTCTACTCCTTCTTCCACCAACGAAAACCGTTACCAGAACCAGATGGGGCAGCAGCCTAGTTATTCTTTATGCCATACTTTGGAATTATTAACTTCTTTCAGTGCTTTTATTTCAGTTTAATTTGAATTCCATTCCAATGAGGCCTTATGAATACTGCATTATGTATTTTGCTAATGTACAACACGCCCACGATAAGTGCCTGTGGGTTAATTGTAGCAGATTACTGAAATACATACAGTACTTCCTCTTCATTGTTACACTGCATTTTTCTGTCTGTTTTCAGAGAGACAGAGCAAAGCCTGGAGGAGGGGTCTCTTGCTGTTATATCCCATGGTGATACATATTCACATATTCATAGTTAACCTGTAGGTCCCATAGGGCTCTGGTCAAAAGTGGTGCACTTTGTAGGGAATAGGGTTCTATTTGGGAAGCAAACCAGTATTTACATGTTGACTACAAGGGTGGTGGGTATTTACAGAGGGGCATTTTGACATTCAATATTTATGAACATATGAACTACATCTATTAATAGAATAATGTATTAAAGTAAACCAGATTATGAGGAGTTTATATTTCTAAAGCCCAAACCCATCTCTCCTGGTCGGTGGCACCGTTCCGTTCTGATTGAGTCTGTGTCCAAAATGGACCCCTATTCTCTATTTATAGTGCAGTTCCACTAACTGGGGCTCATAGGGCTCTGGTCAAAAGTAGCACACTACATAGGGACTATAGTGTGCTATTTGGGTCGCAGGCTGATTATACGACAAGACAACCAACAGCACATTGGCAATCTGATAGTGTGCGAGAGGTGTAGTGAAGACCTGGCTGTTCCCAGCGGGGTGTGGGTTCTCTCCTCTCTCATCTCTCCTCTCTCTGTCAGTCCGTTTGTGACTGGCTGATTTCCACATGCTATGAGGTGGTCCTGTATGACTCAGTTGGTAGAACAAGGCGTTTGCAAGGGCACGGTTGTGTGTTCGATTCCCGGTGGGGGGAAACCGATATATAAAATGCACGTACACAAACTCTGTAAGTCGCATTGGATGAAAGCGGCTGCTAAATTCGATATATTACGCCCTGAATGCAGCCAGAGACAGACATCACGCTGCCTCATGATGATAGAAGTCTCTCCTCTGGTCTTTGAGAGCGTGAAGATGACTTGATGACGGCGTGTTCCATAGAATCAGAATAGAAAATAGATGGTATTGATCTATGATGGGGTGTTCTGTCGTCTCAAGGCCTCCTCTCATCTCAGACTTTCATCAATAGCTGCTGCTATCTCCTCAGAAGAATAATCTTTCGGATCAGGGACTTTCTCGACTACTTTCATAGGGTGTGTCCGAAATCGCATCCTATTCCCAATATATATATATATTTGAGCCCTATCGGACATGGTTAAAAGTAGTGCACTATATAGGGAATAGGGTGCCACTTGGAATGCAGAACACTCCCGTCACTGTGACAGTGAGTCTTTCATAGATAGTCCTATTAGCCTGATGTGGGAGTTCTGTTAAATTGGGTCAATCAGATCACACTCTGTGCATACAGCGCTGGTATTCATGATCCTCGACGAGACTTCCTACAGAGCACAGAGTACTCTCAGTGGAATTAAGGAGATTAAGAACACATGCCAAATGGTACCCTATTCTCTATATAGGGCCCGATAGTCCCCTTGGTCAAACATAGTGCACTCTGGGTAAAGAATGCCATTTGGGATTGCGGGACTAAGCCTGTTCATGGTTCTCTACGGTGTCGTCACCAGGCTGTTTTCACACCAAGCCTAAACGCTGGACTGAAGCTTCTTCTGAATCAGCATAATAAACGTGTCCCGGCTATAATCGGTTATTACTGATATCCACTCTTGAGGTTTTATTCTTCTGCATTGCTTTTGCCATCTGTGAATAGTGTGAAATAATGGGATGGCTGACGGGGTGGTATAATGTATTGTTAAACCCCCACATTAAAACATATTACAATTTACTACATACTATAGAATACTGCAGCATGCTGTAATTTACTGTAGAACACTGTAGTGTCCCTCGATCATGTCTAGTACTTACTATAAAATGTTGCAGTATACTGTAGAATACTATAGTAAATACTACAGTAGTGTCCGCAAAAAGACATTACACTTTTTTTTTTAAACTATAGTAAATACCACAGTATTTAATATACATACAACCCTGCCCATTCCCTTCCCCCATAATGCAGTTTGTGCCATCCATAAGTGAGAAACCTACATGCCAAGTACAGACCATATAATGTGTTACCTACAGGTTCTAGAAAAGAACAGAATCTCTGTCCTCTCCATTCAGAACCCCAGTCCTGCCTACCTACAGGTTCTAGTAAAGAACAGAATCTCTGTCCTCTCCATTCAGAACCCCAGTCCTGCCTACCTACAGGTTCTAGTAAAGAACAGAATCTCTGTCCTCTCCATTCAGAACCCCAGTCCTGCCTACCTACAGGTTCTAGAAAAGAACAGAATCTCTGTCCTCTCCATTCAGACCCCAGTCCTGCCTACCTACAGGTTCTAGTAAAGAACAGAATCTCTGACCTCTCCATTCAGAACCCCAGTCCTGCCTACCTACAGGTTCTAGTACAGAACAGAATCTCTGACCTCTCCATTCAGAACCCCAGTCCTGCCTACAGGGTGAAACAAAACATTAGGACAGTGTTCTTAATGTTTTTGTCACCCTCAGTGATAACGACACCATATATTGAATGGGGTATAAGTTTGACACTCAACCATTCCGTTGAACGTACCGTATCCCAGGCCTTGAAAGCTTGGCTGTTGTATAACTACTGTGGGTTGATTGCTTAGCAGTCCACACACCAGCTTAAACAACTTAACCACATTAGCAAACTCTGTACAATTTAATGTTTTGATTGTTCCCAGGAAGTTGAAATATGTTGACTTTTGTGTTGTGGAAACATGTTGTTTCTCCACATTGCAGTGTGTTTTGTTGTTGTTGTTGATGATGTTGTTGATGATGTTGTTGTTGTTGTTGTTGTTGTTGTTGATGATGTTGTTGTTGTTGATGATGTTGTTGTTGTTGTTGATGTTGTTGTTGTTGTTGTTGATGATGTTGTTGATGATGTTGTTGATGATGTTGTTGATGATGTTGTTGTTGTTGTTGTTGATGATGTTGTTGTTGTTGTTGTTGTTGTTGTTGATGATGTTGTTGTTGTTGTTGTTGATGATGTTGTTGTTGTTGTTGTTGTTGTTGATGATGTTGTTGCTGGGTTTTTGTAGCGATTGTTATAAAATTACTAATTTGCATTACACATGTCTGTTCCAGCCTTTTGACAACAGACAGAAAAGAAACAATATGCATATTCATAAAGACGGGCAGACAGGCAGCTGGATTAACTGAGCTCGGGTAATTTCCATCAACCCTTGGCTTATTCCAAACACAATTAACCTTTCCAAACAAACTGCACTTATCAGGGAGAATTCACCAGGCAGACGGGAAGGGTGGAATATGAAACAGACCACATGTTGCGTTTTGCAAAATGAGCCTGGAGCTGTGTTGACATTACTAAAATATATATATATATATCTGCTTTGAAAGAAACTCTGCAATCAATATGTTGTTGTTATTCTAAAAAAATATATATATAATGTATTCTAAATGAATTGCTTGGTTAAATAAAGGCAAAATAAAAATCTACTGTAGATAATGGAGTTGATGTGACGTAAGTATCTTTGGTTATAATCGGTTATAAAGGTGAGTTAACTGTAAACGACATGACTTGTCTCAACTTGACATACTGACGGATTGCTTCCACGCCGTTTCTGATACAGTTTTGAACACGTTTGATTTGTATTTATTTGATGTATTATAACGGCCGTTCTCTGACGCCAACGACGACAGCTAGTCTTACTGGGGACCGACACATCGCCAAAAGACATTACTAACAAAATTTGGAGTTGACATATATTTAAAAAACATAGACGTCCACTGTGTGTGTGTGTGTGTGCATCTGCCTCAAACATAATGTCTGTTAACAAGGCAAATACCCTCTTCTACATAGACCCTGCCTGACTAGACCTGAGCCAATAGATATGAGCCAGTAGATATGAACCAATAGATATGAGCCAGTACATTGAGCCAGTAGATCTGAGCCAGTAGATCTGAGCCAGTAGATCTGAACCAGTAGATATGAACCAGTACATTGAGCCAGTAGATATGAGCCAGTATATATATATGAGCCAGTACATATGAGCCAGTACATTGAGCCAGTAGATCTGAGCCAGTAGATATGAGCCTGTACATTGAGCCAGTAGATATGAGCCAGTACATTGAGCCAGTAGATCTGAACCAGTAGATATGAGCCATTAGATCTGAACCAATAGATATGAGCCAGTAGATATGAACCAGTAGATATGAGCCAGTAGATATGAACCAGTAGATATGAGCCAGTAGATATGAACCAGTAGATCTGAACCAGTAGATCGGAACCAGTAGATATAAACCAGTAGATCTGAACCAGTAGATCTGAACCAGTAGATATGAACCAGTAGATCTGAACCAGTAGATATGAACCAGTAGATATGAGCCAGTAGATATGAACCAGTAGATATGAACCAGTAGATCTGAACCAGAAAATGAAACACAAAGTGTGCATACTAATTAGAACCCTTTTCCCTTTGTACCCTGGTCTAAAGTAGTGAACTATATAGGTATAAAGTGCTATTTGAGATCAAATCCAGAGTGCTAAAGAGTTAACTGATGTAACCACTTCACCGTCTCTCCCAGGAGCCTCACACACAGTGCCGGCCGACTGGGTTTCATGTAGTGGGGCTGCCTTTGTGCCGACTCACTGCCCAACCCCATCCCTTACCAGTAGCCTGGTCCCAGATCGGTCTGTTTGTGTGTTTCTGTCTGGATAACTCCTATGGTTATTGTCACGCAATGTACAACTGAGGATCCCGTTCCTCCTAAGGCCTAACCCTGCCCCTGTTTGACCTGCAGGATATGTCTGGTAACTTACCCTGCCCCTGTTTGACCTGCAGGATATGTCTGGTAACTTACCCTGTCCCTGTTGTTTGACCTGCAGGATATGTCTGGTAACTTACCCTGCCCCTTTTTGACCTGCAGGATATGTCTGGTAACTTACCCTGTCCCTGTTGTTTGACCTGCAGGATATGTCTGGTAACTTACCCTGCCCCTGTTTGACCTGCAGGATATGTCTGGTAACTTAACCTGTTGTTTGACCTGCAGGATCCAGTGCCACCTGGGAGGGCCTGATGGGACCCATGCTGCCAGCCCAGTTTGCCCGGATGACATCACTGTCAGCGCCAGGTGTTGCTCTCATGACCGGAGACTGGAGACCCCACTCAACATCAGGTTTGGCCCTGTCAATCAATCAATCAATCAACCAATCAATCAATCACTCAACATCAGGTTTGGCCCTGTCAATCAATCAATCAATCAACCAATCAATCAATCACTCAACATCAGGTGTGGCCCTGTCAATCAATAAATCAATCAACCAATCAATCAATCACTCAACATCAGGTTTGGCCCTGTCAATCAATCAATCAATCAATTCATCAGGTTGGATATGTCAGTCAATCAATATATCAATTAACACACGGTTTCATGTTTTTGTACATACTGTATATTCCTGTATTTATTTAAATATTGTATCGCATAATACACTCGTAGAGGCTCATTTTGTATTCGTCAGACTGAATAGTTGGTGCTTGAAATAAGCGTTTAGTCCTACAGTCTGTGAAGAATATATTTCAACGTAACGCAACCCTTGACCTTCTCAAAAATATGTCTTCGTTGTAAGAAACGTTCCTCTTTCTTACAGTAGGAGAACAGATCTACTGTACCGTGGGCTTCATAGGCCTTTATATCTTTGTTTTCGGGGAGGTTGACATCTCAACATCAAATGCTTTTATGTCTTCTTTCATCCTTCCTCATGTCTGGATAAAGGCTGAACCAATCTGTCCATCATTGATTTAAAGTGTAGCATGTAAAGAGATGAAATGTATCACTGTGGTGTGACAGACAGCACCTCCTTCACTCCGCTCTCAGTCAAGTATACATACAGTGGGGAGAACAAGTATTTGCCTAACTGACGATTTTGCAGGTTTTCCCTACTTACAAAGCACGTAGAGGTCTGTAATTTTCAACACTTCAACTGTGAGAGACAGAATCTGAAACAAGAAACCAGAAACTTGTTCTCCCCACTGTATATCCTATGAGTACATGCATCTCCCATGAGTACATGTATCTCCTATGAGTACATGCATCTCCCATGAGTACTGTAGAAACAGACTGTGTTTCTGTGTGTGTGTGTGCAAATGTGTGTGTAGGTGTGTAAGTGTGCAGGTGTGTGTGTGTGTGTGTGTGTGTAGGTGTGCAAGTGTGCAAGTGTGTGTGTGTGTGTGTGTGTGTGTGTGTGCAAGTGTGTGTGTGTGTGTGTGTGTAGGTGTGCAAGTGTGCAAGTGTGCAAGTGTGTGTGTGTGTGTGTGTGTGTGTGTGTGTGTGTGTGTGTGTGTGTGTGTGTGTGTGTGCAAGTGTGCAATGTGTGTGTGTGTGTGTGTGTGTGTGTGTAGGTGTGTGTGTGTGTGTGTGTGTGTGTGTGTGTGTGTGTGTGTGTGTGTGTGTGTGTGTGTGTGTGTGTGTGTGTGTGTGTGTGTGTGTGTGTGTGTGCAATTGTGTGTGTGTGTGAGCGTGCGTGTGTGTGTGTGTGTGCGTGTCTCAGACTCTAGTAAGGTATCAGATCATCCCAGTATACATTATTTCATCTGTTTGTTCATCATCTACAGTCCTTGAGTGCAACATTTTAACATGTTTGAGCAAGTGGAAAGTGCTGTAAAACATATTACCTCAATTACCTCGACTAACCGGTGCCCCCTGCACATTGACTCTGTACCGGTACCCCCCTGTATATAGTCTCGCTATTGTTATTTTACTGCTGCTCTTTAAATACTTGTTACTTTTATTTCTTAATCTTAGTTTATTTAATTATTTTTAAACTGCATTGTTGGTTAGGGGCTCGTAAGTAAACATTTCACTGTAAGGTCTACCTGTTGTATTCAGCATTTCACTGTAAGGTCTCCACCTGTTGTATTCAGCATTTCACTGTAAGGTCTACACCTGTTGTATTCGGTGCATGTGACTCATAACATTTGATTTGATTCAGCCAACTTGACACAACTGAGGGAAGCATTGGAGTCATCACGGGCCAACATCCCTGTGGAATGCTTTAGACACCTTGTAGAGTCCATGCGCCGATGAATTGAGGATGTTCTGAGGGCAAAAGGGGGTGCAATCGATATTAGGAAGGTGTTCCTAATATTTTGTCCACTCGGTGTGTACCTCTATGCTCTTACCATAGACATCCTTATGTTGCATATCTCTATGCTCGTTCTATAGATAACTCTATACTGCATATATCTATGCTCGTTCTATAGATAACTCTATACTGCATATATCTATGCTCGTTCTATAGATAACTCTATACTGCATATATCTATGCTCGTTCTATAGATAACTCTATACTGCATATCTCTATGCTCGTTCTATAGATAACTCTATACTGCATATATCTATGCTTGTTCTATAGATAACTCTATACTGCATATATCTATGCTTGTTCTATAGATCACTCTATACTGCATATATCTATGCTCGTTCTATAGATAACTCTATACTGCATATATCTATGCTTGTTCTATAGATAACTCTATACTGCATATATCTATGCTCGTTCTATAGATAACTCTATACTGCATATATCTATGCTCGTACTATAGATAACTCTATACTGCATATATCTATGCTCGTTCTATAGATAACTCTATACTGCATATATCTATGCTCGTACTATAGATAACTCTATACTGCATATATCTATGCTCGTTCTATAGATAACTCTATACTGCATATATCTATGCTCGTTCTATAGATAACTCTATACTGCATATATCTATGCTCGTACTATAGATCACTCTATACTGCATATCTCTATGCTCGTACTATAGATAACTCTATACTGCATATCTCTATGCTCGTACTATAGATCACTCTATACTGCATATCTCTATGCTCGTACTATAGATCACTCTATACTGCATATCTCTATGCTCGTTCTATAGATAACTCTATACTGCATATATCTATGCTCGTACTATAGATAACTCTAAGCTGCATATTAATTTGTTAGTCTCATTCCTTACTATGTTTAGTGTTTAGTAAATATTGACACAACTGGAACAT
>NW_024609775.1:402500-410000 GCF_018296145.1 Oncorhynchus tshawytscha
AGGTGTCTATACTTTTACTTCAGTCATTTTCTATTAAGGTGTCTATACTTTTACTCCAGTCATTTTCTATTAAGGTGTCTATACTTTTACTTCAGTCATTTTCTATTAAGGTGTCTATACTTTTACTTCAGTCATTTTCTATTAAGGTGTCTATACTTTTACTTCAGTCATTTTCTATTAAGGTGTCTATACTTTTACTTCAGTCATTTTCTATTAAGGTGTCTATACTTTTACTTCAGTCATTTTCTATTAAGGTGTCTATACTTTTACTTCAGTCATTTTCTATTAAGGTGTCTATACTTTTACTTCAGTCATTTTCTATTAAGGTGTCTATACTTTTACTTCAGTCATTTTCTATTAAGGTGTCTATACTTTTACTTCAGTCATTTTCTATTAAGGTGTCTATACTTTTACTCCAGTCATTTTCTATTAAGGTGTCTATACTTTTACTCCAGTATGAGAATTGGAGTCCTTTTTTCCATCACTGATAATGAGAAGTCTCTCGTCACAGCTGAGTAGCCGATCTGCTTCTGGGTGCTGAGATAAGAGGTTGGTTCTTCCTGTTTGGAAGATTTTGGTTGATGCTGCTTTCTTCACTCTATCTACCAGCATAAAACTTCTTCCTGCTCGCAAAATTAGATGTTGGAAAGGGCACCCTGGACAGAGTCGGTAAGATTCCAAATACCACGGCTTCATCTTGGCTCTGATAGGAAGAGAGGTCAATTTAAGTCCTCCGCCGGTAACTGTGTGCAAAATCCTCTCAGCTGTATTAATTAGTAAAACTCCCCCAGAAGGAGAGGATGTGTAAATCATTAAAAGTCGAATGAATGCTGTGGGGGCGGTTCGTCTACAGTCTCGGCTGCTGCTGTCCTCTGCACACCAGCCTCTTTATTAGTCCCAAATGGCTCCCTATTCCCTTTATAGTGCACTACTTTTGACCTGGGCTCTGGTCAAAAGTAGTGCACTACATAGGGGGAATAGGGTGCCATTTGGGACCATTCGTCTCCCACTCTGTGAAAGGGTTCAGTAATCTAAGGGGTTGGTCATGCGTTGCCTTAGTAATTGAACGGCTCTGGCAGTATCTGGGACGGTGTTGTGAACATTACAAGGGTAAAGCGTTTGTCACACTATAATCAACACCCCTTATTTCACTATTAACACAAGATTAAAAGTAAAAAAAACAATAGAAGTGAAATTAATTTAATGTTCATTTTCCTCCACTAGATCTCAGTATGAATAAACAAAACGGGATGTTTTTTTATCTTTATTTAACAAGACAGTTAAGAACAAATTCTTATTTTCAATGACAGCCTTGGAACGGTGGGTTAACTGCCTGTTCAAGGGCAGAACGACAGATGTGTACCTTGTCAGCTCGGGAGTTTGAACTTGCAACGTTCCGGTTACTAGTCCACCGCTCTAACCACTAGGCTACCTGCCGTCCCTACACTCTAACCACTAGGCTACCCTGCCGTCCCTACACTCTAACCACTAGGCTACCTGCCGTCCCTACACTCTAACCACTAGGCTACCTGCCATCCCTACACTCTAACCACTAGGCTACCCTGCCGTCCCTACACTCTAACCACTAGGCTACCCTGCCGTCCCTACACTCTAACCACTAGGCTACCTGCCGTCCCTACACTCTAACCACTAGGCTACCTGCTAGGTCCCTACACTCTAACCACTAGGCTACCTGCCGTCCCTACACTCTAACCACTAGGCTACCCTGCCTTCCCTACACTCTAACCACTAGGCTACCTGCCGTCCCTACACTCTAACCACTAGGCTACCCTGCCGTCCCTACCACTCTAACCACTAGGCTACCTGCCGTCCCTACACTCTAACCACTAGGCTACCTGCCGTCCCTACACTCTAACCACTAGGCTACCTGCCGTCCCTACACTCTAACCACTAGGCTACCTGCCGTCCCTACACTCTAACCACTAGGCTACCTGCCGTCCCTACACTCTAACCACTAGGCTACCCTGCCGTCCCTACACTCTAACCACTAGGCTACCTGCCGTCCCTACACTCTAACCACTAGGCTACCTGCCGCCCCTACACTCTAACCACTAGGCTACCTGCCGTCCCTACACTCTAACCACTAGGCTACCCTGCCGTCCCTACACTCTAACCACTAGGCTACCTGCCGTCCCTACACTCTAACCACTAGGCTACCTGCCGTCCCTACACTCTAACCACTAGGCTACCCTGCCGTCCCTACACTCTAACCACTAGGCTACCTGCCGTCCCTACACTCTAACCACTAGGCTACCCTGCCGTCCCTACACTCTAACCACTAGGCTACCCTGCCGTCCCTACACTCTAACCACTAGGCTACCTGCCGTCCCTACACTCTAACCACTAGGCTACCTGCCGTCCCTACACTCTAACCACTAGGCTACCTGCCGTCCCTACACTCTAACCACTAGGCTACCTGCCGTCCCTACACTCTAACCACTAGGCTACCCTGCCTTCCCTACACTCTAACCACTAGGCTACCTGCCGTCCCTACACTCTAACCACTAGGCTACCCTGCCGTCCCTACACTCTAACCACTAGGCTACCTGCCGTCCCTACACTCTAACCACTAGGCTACCCTGCCGTCCCTACACTCTAACCACTAGGCTACCTGCCGTCCCTACACTCTAACCACTAGGCTACCTGCCGTCCCTACACTCTAACCACTAGGCTACCCTGCCGTCCCTACACTCTAACCACTAGGCTACCCTGCCGCCCCTACACTCTAACCACTAGGCTACCTGCCGTCCCTACACTCTAACCACTAGGCTACCCTGCCGCCCCTACACTCTAACCACTAGGCTACCTGCCGTCCCTACACTCTAACCACTAGGCTACCCTGCCGTCCCTACACTCTAACCACTAGGCTACCTGCCGTCCCTACACTCTAACCACTAGGCTACCCTGCCGTCCCTACACTCTAACCACTAGGCTACCCTGCCGTCCCCTACACTCTAACCACTAGGCTACCTGCCGTCCCTACACTCTAACCACTAGGCTACCCTGCCGTCCCTACACTCTAACCACTAGGCTACCTGCCGTCCCTACACTCTAACCACTAGGCTACCCTGCCGCCCCTACACTCTAACCACTAGGCTACCTGCCGTCCCTACACTCTAACCACTAGGCTACCCTGCCGTCCCTACACTCTAACCACTAGGCTACCCTGCCGTCCCTACACTCTAACCACTAGGCTACCTGCCGTCCCCTACACTCTAACCACTAGGCTACCTGCCGTCCCTACCTCTAACCACTAGGCTACCTGCCGTCCCTACACTCTAACCACTAGGCTACCTGCCGTCCCTACACTCTAACCACTAGGCTACCCTGCCGTCCCTACACTCTAACCACTAGGCTACCTGCCGTCCCTACACTCTAACCACTAGGCTACCTGCCGCCCCTACACTCTAACCACTAGGCTACCCTGCCTCTAACCCCTACACTCTAACCACTAGGCTACCCTGCCGCCCCTACACTCTAACCACTAGGCTACCCTGCCGTCCCTACACTCTAACCACTAGGCTACCTGCCCTCCCTACACTCTAACCACTAGGCTACCTGCCGTCCCTACACTCTAACCACTAGGCTACCTGCCGTCCCTACACTCTAACCACTAGGCTACCCTGCCGTCCCTACACTCTAACCACTAGGCTACCTGCCGTCCCTACACTCTAACCACTAGGCTACCTGCCGTCCCTACACTCTAACCACTAGGCTACCTGCCGTCCCTACACTCTAACCACTAGGCTACCTGCCGTCCCTACACTCTAACCACTAGGCTACCTGCCGCCCCTACACTCTAACCACTAGGCTACCCTGCCGCCCCTACACTCTAACCACTAGGCTACCCTGCCGTCCCTACACTCTAACCACTAGGCTACCTGCCGTCCCTACACTCTAACCACTAGGCTACCCTGCCGTCCCTACACTCTAACCACTAGGCTACCTGCCGTCCCTACACTCTAACCACTAGGCTACCCTGCCGCCCCTACACTCTAACCACTAGGCTACCCTGCCGTCCCTACACTCTAACCACTAGGCTACCCCTGCCGCCCCTACACTCTAACCACTAGGCTACCCTGCCGTCCCTACACTCTAACCACTAGGCTACCTGCCGTCCCTACACTCTAACCACTAGGCTACCTGCCGTCCCTACACTCTAACCACTAGGCTACCTGCCGTCCCTACACTCTAACCACTAGGCTACCCTGCCGTCCCTACACTCTAACCACTAGGCTACCTGCCGTCCCTACACTCTAACCACTAGGCTACCCTGCCGTCCCTACACTCTAACCACTAGGCTACCTGCCGTAACCCCTACACTCTAACCACTAGGCTACCTGCCGTCCCTACACTCTAACCACTAGGCTACCTGCCGTCCCTACACTCTAACCACTAGGCTACCTGCCGTCCCTACACTCTAACCACTAGGCTACCTGCCGTCCCTACACTCTAACCACTAGGCTACCTGCCGTCCCTACACTCTAACCACTAGGCTACCTGCCGTCCCTACACTCTAACCACTAGGCTACCCTGCCACCCCTACACTCTAACCACTAGGCTACCTGCCGTCCCTACACTCTAACCACTAGGCTACCCTGCCGCCCCTACACTCTAACCACTAGGCTACCTGCCGTCCCTACACTCTAACCACTAGGCTACCTGCCGTCCCTACACACTCTAACCACTAGGCTACCCTGCCGTCCCTACACTCTAACCACTAGGCTACCTGCCGTCCCTACACTCTAACCACTAGGCTACCCTGCCGTCCCTACACTCTAACCACTAGGCTACCTGCCGTCCCTACACTCTAACCACTAGGCTACCCTGCCGTCCCTACACTCTAACCACTAGGCTACACTCTAACCTGCCGTCCCTACACTCTAACCACTAGGCTACCTGCCGTCCCTACACTCTAACCACTAGGCTACCTGCCACCCCTACACTCTAACCACTAGGCTACCTGCGTCCCTACACTCTAACCCCTACACTCTAACCACTAGGCTACCCTGCCGTCCCTACACTCTAACCACTAGGCTACCTGCCGTCCCTACACTCTAACCACTAGGCTACCTGCCGTCCCTACACTCTAACCACTAGGCTACCTGCCGTCCCTACACTCTAACCACTAGGCTACCTGCCATCCCTACACTCTAACCACTAGGCTACCTGCCGTCCCTACACTCTAACCACTAGGCTACCCTGCCGTCCCTACACTCTAACCACTAGGCTACCTGCCGCCCCTACTCTAACTAACCACTAGGCTACCCTGCCGTCCCTACACTCTAACCACTAGGCTACCTGCCGTCCCTACACTCTAACCACTAGGCTACCTGCCGTCCCTACACTCTAACCACTAGGCTACCTGCCGTCCCTACACTCTAACCACTAGGCTACCTGCTGTCCCTACACTCTAACCACTGGGTTACCTGCTGTCCCTACACTCTAACCACTAGGCTACCTACCGCCCCTACACTCTAACCACTAGGCTACCTGCCGTCCCTACACTCTAACCACTAGGCTACCTGCCGTCCCTACACTCTAACCACTGGGTTACCTGCTGTCCCTACACTCTAACCACTAGGCTACCTACCGCCCCTACACTCTAACCACTAGGCTACCTGCCGTCCCTACACTCTAACCACTAGGCTACCCTGCCGCTACCCCTACACTCTAACCACTAGGCTACCTGCCGTCCCTACACTCTAACCACTAGGCTACCTGCCGTCCCCTACACTCTAACCACTAGGCTACCTGCCGTCCCTACACTCTAACCACTAGGCTACCTGCCGTCCCTCCCTACACTCTAACCACTAGGCTACCTGCCATCCCTACACTCTAACCACTAGGCTACCCTGCCGTCCCTACACTCTAACCACTAGGCTACCTGCCGTCCCTACACTCTAACCACTAGGCTACCCTGCCGCCCCTACACTCTAACCACTAGGCTACCCTGCCGCCCCTACACTCTAACCACTAGGCTACCCTGCCGTCCCTACACTCTAACCACTAGGCTACCTAACCCACCCCTACACTCTAACCACTAGGCTACCTGCCGTCCCTACACTCTAACCACTAGGCTACCTGCCGTCCCTACACTCTAACCACTAGGCTACCTGCCGTCCCTACACTCTAACCACTAGGCTACTAACCCTGCCGTCCCTACACTCTAACCACTAGGCTACCTGCCGTCCCTACACTCTAACCACTAGGCTACCTGCCGTCCCTACACTCTAACCACTAGGCTACCTGCCGTCCCTACACTCTAACCACTAGGCTACCTGCCGTCCCTACACTCTAACCACTAGGCTACCTGCCGTCCCTACACTCTAACCACTAGGCTACCTGCCGTCCCTACACTCTAACCACTAGGCTACCTGCCGTCCCTACACTCTAACCACTAGGCTACCTGCCGTCCCTACACTCTAACCACTAGGCTACCTGCCGTACCCCTACACTCTAACCACTAGGCTACCTGTCCCTACACTCTAACCACTAGGTCCCTACACTCTAACCACTAGGCTACCCTGCCGCCCCTACACTCTAACCACTAGGCTACCCTGCCGTCCCTACACTCTAACCACTAGGCTACCTGCCGTCCCTACACTCTAACCACTAGGCTACCTGCCGTCCCTACACTCTAACCACTAGGCTACCTGCCGTCCCTACACTCTAACCACTAGGCTACCCTGCCGTGCCCCCTACACTCTAACCACTAGGCTACCTGCCGTCCCTACACTCTAACCACTAGGCTACCCTGCCCTGCCTCTAACCCTACACTCTAACCACTAGGCTACCTGCCGTCCCTACACTCTAACCACTAGGCTACCCTGCCGTCCCTACACTCTAACCACTAGGCTACCTGCCGTCCCTACACTCTAACCACTAGGCTACCTGCCGTCCCTACACTCTAACCACTAGGCTACCTGCCGTCCCTACACTCTAACCACTAGGCTACCTGCCGTCCCTACACTCTAACCACTAGGCTACCCTGCCGTCCCTACACTCTAACCACTAGGCTACCTGCCGTCCCTACACTCTAACCACTAGGCTACCCTGCCGTCCCTACACTCTAACCACTAGGCTACCTGCCGTCCCTACACTCTAACCACTAGGCTACCTGCCGTCCCTACACTCTAACCACTAGGCTACCTGCCGTCCCTACACTCTAACCACTAGGCTACCTGCCGTCTAACCCTACACTCTAACCACTAGGCTACCTGCCGTCCCTACACTCTAACCACTAGGCTACCTGCCGTCCCTACACTCTAACCACTAGGCTACCTGCCGTCCCTACACTCTAACCACTAGGCTACCTGCCGTCCCTACACTCTAACCACTAGGCTACCCTGCCGTCCCTACACTCTAACCACTAGGCTACCTGCCGTCCCTACACTCTAACCACTAGGCTACCTGCCGTCCCTACACTCTAACCACTAGGCTACCTGCCGTCCCTACACTCTAACCACTAGGCTACCT
>NW_024609775.1:415000-453556 GCF_018296145.1 Oncorhynchus tshawytscha
GTGAGAACACCTTTATTTAACCAGGTAGGCTAGTTAGTTGAGAACACCTTTATTTAACCAGGTAGGCTAGTTGAGAACACCTTTATTTAACCAGGTAGGCTAGTTGAGAGAACACCTTTATTTAACCAGGTAGGCTAGTTGAGAACACCTTTATTTAACCAGGTTTGAGAAACCTTTATTTAACCAGGTAGGTAGGAACACCTTTATTTAACCAGGTAGGCTAGTTGAGAACACCTTTATTTAACCAGGTAGGCTAGTTGAGAACACCTTTATTTAACCAGGTAGGAGTTGAGAACACCTTTATTTAACCAGGTAGGCTAGTTGAGAACACCTTTATTTAACCAGGTAGGCTAGTTGAGAACACCTTTATTTAACCAGGTAGACAAGTTGAGAACACCTTTATTTAACCAGGTAGGCAAGTTGAGAACAAGTTCTCATTTACAATTGTGACTTGGCCAAGATAAAGCAAAGCAGTTTGATAGATACAACGACACAGAGTTACACATGGAGTAAAACAAACATACAGTCAATAATACAGTATAAACAAGTCTATATACAATGTGAGCAAATGAGGTGAGAAGGGAGGTAAAGGCAAAAAGGTCATGGTGGCAAAGTAAATACAATATAGCAAGTAAAACACTGGAATGGTAGATTTGCAGTGGAAGAATGTGCAAAGTAGAAATAAAAATAATGGGGTGCAAAGGAGCAAAATAAATAAATAAATAAAATACAGTAGGGAATGAGGTAGTTGTTTGGGCTAAATTATAGGTGGGCTATGTACAGGTGCAGTAATCTGTGAGCTGCTCTGACAGTTGGTGCTTAAAGCTAGTGAGGGAGATAAGTGTTTCCAGTTTCAGAGATTATTGAGATTTTCTGAATATCATGTCATGGCTGAGCGATAGTTAGCCATACCAATGAAATATGATATCATATAACAGGACAAGTCACCACCAGATAATACCAGGAAGTAAAGCTTCACAATTCATTTGATATGGTTGAGCGTGAAGACATATTGAATTATCCCAGGGATTCATAGACTGTAGCAGCTGTTAATACTCCTCCTGTGGCTTTAAGGAGGAAGAGCTCTGAAGTGATGCACGACGACAACAGGAACAACTCTGCCTCAGAAACCATCAACTGGAAATACATCAACTGTTAGGTTCTAGCACTTTCTATAACATGTTATGTCAGACTAAGTGACAGATAACTACAGTGGTTATATTCCTATTACTACATAGAGCATATATTCATCAACGTATTTCTTATTTACATTATGTCACTGTATAATATACAAGTATATAATCATATATGCCATTTCAAACACACTTTTATTCAAAGTGACTTACAGTAGCGCGTTCGTACATGTTCTTATGGGTAGTCCCAGCTGGTAGGTCCAGCAGGTAGGTCCAGTGGGAGGTCCAGTGGGTAGGTCCAGTGGGTAGGTAGGTAGAGCGGTAGGTCCAGTGGGGAGGTCCAGAGGGTAGGTCCAGTGGGTAGGTCCAGTGGGTAGGTAGAGCGGGTAGTCCCAGCTGGTAGGTCCAGCGGGTAGGTACAGTGGGTAGGTAGAGCGGTAGGTCCAGTGGGGAGGTCCAGGTGCAGTGGGTAGGTCCAGTGGGTAGGTGGAGCGGGTAGTCCCAGCAGGTAGGTCCAGTGGGGAGGTCCAGTGGGTAGGTGCAGTGGGTAGGTCCAGTGGATAGGTGGAGCGGGTAGTCCCAGCAGGTAGGTCCAGAGGGTAGGTCCAGTGGGTAGGTCCAGAGGTTAGGTAGAGCGGGTAGTCCCAGCTGGTATGTCCAGCGGGTAGGTCCAGTGGGTAGCTAGAGCAGGTAGGTCCAGTGGGGAGGTCCAGTGGGTATGTCCAGTGGGTAGGTAGAGCGGGTAGTCCCAGCAGGTAGGTCCAGAGGGTAGGTCCAGCTTGTAGGTCCAGTGGGTAGGTCCAGTGGGTAGGTAGAGTGGGTAGGTCCAGTGGGGAGGTCCAGTGGGTAGGTCCAGTGGGTAGGTCCAGTGGGGAGGTCCAGTGGGTAGGTCCAGTGGGTAGGTCCAGTGGGTAGGTCCAGTGGGGAGGTCCAGTGGGTAGGTCCAGTGGGTAGGTCCAGTGGGTAGGTCCAGTGGGTAGGTCCAGTGGGTAGGTCCAGTGGGTAGGTAGAGCGGGTAGTCCCAGCTGGTAGGTCCAGAGGGTAGGTCCAGTGGGTAGGTAGAGCGGGTAGGTCCAGCAGGTAGGTCCAGTGGGTAGGTCCAGCAGGTAGGTCCAGTGGGTAGTCCCTCCTTCTCCCCAGATCATTTCCTGTAATACTGTTGTTTATCATGTCATAGAATACTTCTGGTTCTGCCCTCCCCAGATGTGTGTTTAGAATGTTATTATTATTATTGCAGAGTGACGTTTGAAGGGTTCAGAGAGTGGAGCATCAACTTTAAAAATAAAGTTAAGACCTGACAGATGCAGCATACTAACCCTACTCTAGTCTACAAAACACATTTATTCTTGACAGGCAAACACCATCTCAGCTATCTTGCGTTGAACACACCAGTTGGGAACCGGACAGGCATTACTAATTCAACTCTCATCCTTACATTATTATGATCGTTTCTCCTCAGGTGTGTGGTGTGGACGGGGGGACGACAGAGTATTTTTCTTCAACCCAACGATACAGCTCTCTGTTTGGGATCAGCCAGTAGATCTGAAGGACCGTGGAGAGGATCTCAACAGGATTATAGAAGATCCTCCACATAAACGCAAAAAGGATTCTTTGTCCAGTAAGTTTGTGGTAATTCTTCCCCGTTGGCTTGTCTTCATCCCGCCGTTTAGTTGGGCCTCGTTAGGACTCTTCTAAATGTTAAAGCGGGTATTTACCAGGCCGTGGCTTTAGATGGAACCGAGAAGCTCATTATCAGTCCGCTATTTTTCTAATGATGTTAATAAACATGTTTTTTTAATGATCTGTTAATACGGAGGCCAATAAAATGGCCTGATATACTAGATCCTACATACAGTGTCTCAGTTCCATTGCCTGTCGATCACAGACTACCAGAGGATCGTGATGTCTCTGTTCATTGAAGGAGATGATCACGAATGGAACGTGGAACCTTTAGGATGTCAAACCATCTCATGGTTGCATTTTAAATGGCACCCTATTCCCTATGGGCCCTGGTCCAATGACACACTATTCCCTATGGGCCCTGGTCCAATGACACCCTATTCCCCATGGGCCCTGGTCCAATGACACACTATTCCCTATGGGCCCTGGTCCAATGACACCCTATTCCCCATGGGCCCTGGTCCAATGACACACTATTCCCTATGGGCCCTGGTCCAATGACACACTATTCCCTATGGGCCCTGGTCCAATGACACTATTCCCTATGGGCCCTGGTCCAATGACACCCTATTCCCCATGGGCCCTGGTCCAATGACACACTATTCCCTATGGGCCCTGGTCCAATGGCACACTATTCCCTATGGGCCCTGGTCCAATGACACACTATTCCCTATGGGCCCTGTTCCAATGACACCCTATTCCCTATGGGCCCTGGTCCAATGGCACACTATTCCCTATGGGCCCTGGTCCAATGACACACTATTCCCTATGTGTCCTGGTCCAATGACACACTATTCCCTATGGGCCCTGGTCGAATGACACCCTGTTCCCTATGGGCCTGGTCCAAAGAAGTGCACTATATAGGTATTAGGGTCCCATTTGGGATGCACACCATCTCTTTTGTGTTCTACTAGAATAGATCATAGGGAAGTCCTGTGTGTGGCTGGCTCTGTAAATATTGGATTACATTGGATCTTGTCAGCGATGATATCTCCCCGGACTAGATTTCCCAGAGGTCGGGTTGTCTTTATTGATTTAGTCTTATTGCAGTTACCAGCTGATTATGTATCGATGACCTTATACCTGAACCTCACTGTTCCAACAAAGCATGTCTGGCAAATTAACTTTGGTAAATATGTGGACAACCCCCGATGAACTGAACATTGACTTATGGCTGATAAGACGGTGAGCAGTAATGCTACTCTAGTCGGATAGGTTCTCTCACAGTGGTTTTTAATGACCAATTATATGAAGACGGAGTCCATTGAAAAAGGATGTTTGTTACACTATGCGTCTGTTGGAGTCCACTCGAAAAAAGGATGTGTGCTACGCTTCTGTCTGTGTGTCCGTTATCTCAGCAGAAGACGGTTCTAACTCTCCGTCTGCCGATGACGATGATGTTGATGATGAAGATGAACATTATTCAAAAACCAAGAGGAACAAGTGAGTGTCAAAGTTCCCCCCCCCACCATCTTAACCATACTCATAGTTTAACATTACAATGATACTTCTCTACAGAATAATAATCTCATTTTGAAGTATTTTTTTGTAAAAAAATAATAATAATAAACAACACTGTACTGTACAAATACCACTGTACAGCACAGTAGCCTAGTTTTGACCCAAGCCTTTTGGGCCCTGGTCAAGAGGAGATCACTATCTAGGGAATAGGGTTTCCTTTTGAGATACATCCTAGAACTGATTGTATGTTTCTGTCCTCCTCAGACTGGAGGAACCTGCGGATGGTAATGAGGACCTGAGAGAGAGGGCAGGCGCAGAGACATGTGACTCTCCCCCCCATCGGACAGTTCTACCCTTAGGGCTCCGCATCACACACTTCAGGGACATGCTCCTTGAAAGAGGGGTAAAGGCATATTGAACAGAGTACAAAAAATCGAATGCACTTTAGGCTGCGTTTTGACCAATCACGTCAGATGTTTTTCAGACGTGATCTGATTGGTCAAAAGATCAATTGGTGAAGAAAAAAAAACGCAAGATTTGGGCTGCCTGTCTAAATGCAGCCACAGAGACGGACCTAGATTCTAACAGTTATCCATGAGGAAGGAATTTAAACCATACTTTTCAAAGTGGCAATATGGGGACTCAAATCCCTGTATTGCAACTAATCATCAAGGGACACAGGGACCAGCAACTGCAAAGGCAGCAAAAACTAAATGATGAAAAGACCTACATCATGTAACAGGTTGGATGAATGATAGAATGATCTACATCATGTAACAGGTTGGGTGAATGATGGAAAGATCATGTAACAGGTTGGGTGAATGATGGAAAGACCTACATCATGTAACAGGTTGGGTGAATGATGGAAAGACCTACATCATGTAACAGGTTGGGTGAATGATGGAAAGACCTAACATCATGTAACAGGTTGGGTGAATGATGAAAAGACCTACATCATGTAACAGGTTGGGTGAATGATGGAAAGACCTACATCATGTAACAGGTTGGGTGAATGATGGAAAGATCTACATCATGTAACAGGTTGGGTGAATGATGGAAAGATCTACATCATGTAACAGGTTGGGTGAATAATGGAAAGACCTACATCATGTAACAGGTTGGGTGAATAATGGAAAGATCTACATCATGTAACAGGTTGGGTGAATGATGAAAAGATCTACATCATGTAACAGGTTGGGTGAATGATGGAAAGACCTACATCATGTAACAGGTTGGGTGAATGATGGAAAGACCTACATCATGTAACAGGTTGGGTGAATGATGGAAAGACCTACATCATGTAACAGGTTGGGTGAATGATGGAAAGATCTACATCATGTAACAGGTTGGGTGAATGATGGAAAGATCTACATCATGTAACAGGTTGGGTGAATGATGGAAAGACCTACATCATGTAACAGGTTGGGTGAATGATGGAAAGACCTACATCATGTAACAGGTTGGGTGAATGATGAAAAGACCTACATCATGTAACAGGTTGGGTGAATGATGGAAAAAGATCATGTAACAGGTTGGGTGAATGATGAAAAGACCTACATCATCAGGTTGGGTGAATGATGAAAAGATCTACATCATGTAACAGGTTGGGTGAATGAATAATGGAAAGATCATGTAACAGGTTGGGTGAATGATGGAAAAAGATGAAAAGACCTACATCATGTAACAGGTTGGGTGAATGATGAAAAGATCTACATCATGTAACAGGTTGGGTGAATGATGAAAAGACCTACATCATGTAACAGGTTGGGTGAATGATGGAAAGATCTACATCATGTAACAGGTTGGGTGAATGATGAAAAGACCTACATCATGCAACAGGTTGGGTGAATAATGGAAAGATCATGTAGCAGGTTGAATGTACTGAATGTTTTCTTAAATATGTTTTCTCGTCTCTTCAGGTTTCAGCGTTTTCCACATGGGAGAAAGAACTGCACAAGATCGTGTTTGATCCACGGTATCTTCTGCTAAACTCTGCAGAGGAGAGGAAACAGGTGAACTCTGCTGGTTGTCCTCCTTTAATTGGTCATGATTGATTTATCGGTTGGTCATGATTGGTTCATTGGTCATGATTGATTTAATTGGTCATGATTGGTTAATTGGTCATGATTGATTTATCGGTTGGTCATGATTGGTTCATTGGTCATGATTGATTTATCAGTTGGTCATAATTGGTTAATTGGTCATGATTATTTATTGGTTGGTCATAATTGGTTAATTGGTCATGATTGATTTATCAGTTGGTCATAATTGGTTAATAGGTCATGATTATTTATTGGTTGGTCATAATTGGTTAATTGGTCATGATTGATTTATTGGTTGGTCATAATTGGTTAATTGGCCATGATTGATTTATCCATTGGTCATGATTGATTGGTTTATTGTTTTTGTTTTCATCATTAGTTAATCATTTGCTATGATTAAATAATTACTAATGATTGATTAATTGATCATGATTGACAGATTGTGAATGAGGTTGACTCAGAAATTACCAATCCAAATTAACCTTTAAAGTACAAGACAGCATGGACATTAGGGGTGTGCCTCGAAGTAAGACAATACGAACAACTAACAGGCAAGTGTCCTGATACGATTATGATCCGAGTATTTTTGTAATTATCCATGATCCCCCCCCCAAAAAAAAACAAACATGTGGGATGGTAGTGCGCATCCTTCAATCAAGTGCAAGGTGCTATGTGGTCTAAATAAGTCAATTGGCTAGTTTGCTTGTCTGTAAAGAGAAGGAGGGTGGAATGTACGTTGATCCTGCCGTTCTGATTGGATAAAGGGAAGCTGTGTTTCTCTGTCTACTGCTTCGCTTCATCATTTCAGCCAATCACTTCTCTTCCTCTCATGTTTGGGTCTGATTGTTTTAGATTGCTGCTGCCTCCTGTTTGTCTGCTACTGTGATAAATCACAATGGCGAGGAAATTTGCTAGCTCAAGAATAATATCTAACAAGCCATCAATGTGCATAATATATAACAAGCTATCAATGTGAAATAATATCTCTAACAAGCTATCAATGTGCATAATATATAACAAGCTATCAATGTGAATAATATCTAACAAGCTATCAAGCATAATATCAATAAGCTATCAATAATATATAGCAAGCTATCAATGTGCATAATATCTAACAAGCTATCAATGTGCATAATATATAGCAAGCTATAAATGTGCATATTATATAGCAAGCGGGCCATGGGTAGGGAAAAAGATGACCCGCTGATGTTCATCTTAACTGAGTGACAGCAAATGTTTATGTTGGCCATCTGCAAGTTCAGGACACAGACACAAACCGCTCTGCGCGCTGCTCCTAATCTGCATTTGTTTGGTCTCTAAACATGCAGGGAGATAGGTGTTTTGATAACATCTACTTAGGCAAATCCGATCCGACTTTCAAGTGTTAATTTATGGATAGGATTAGGAATATGAGTACGGTCAGCTCACCCCTAATGGATTTGCTCCCATTATATCATTACTGTCATTTGTGTCCTGTCCTTGGTGAAAGCATTCTGTAAGTAAAACAAAAAACCTTTGGGATGACTTGTTGAGGTTTTTCATCATGTTGCATTATACATTTATTTAATGGCAAGTCAGTAAAAGAACAAATTCTTATTTACAATGACGGCCTAGGAACTGCCTTGTTCAGTGAGACTGACAGATTTTTAGCTTGTCAGCTCAGGGATTCGATCTTGCAACCTTTTGGTTATTAGTCCAACGCTCTAACCACTAGGCTACCTGCCACATTGCCCTATGTATATAGACATGGAACACTGGTCACTTTAATAATGTTGACATACTGTTTTACCCATTTCATATGTATATACTGTATTCTAGTCATGGTTCATCCTATATAACTACTGCTGTCCACTTCATATGTATATACTGTATTCTAGTCAAGTCCATCCTACTCAACTATTGCTGTACATATAGTATCCTTTCCAAGTATTCTTCAGATGTACTGCATATTATATCCACATACTGTCCCTAAAGTCTATACATCCCATTACATATACTGCACATATATATATATATATATATATATATATATATATATATATATATATATATATATATATACACACACTCCAGACTCTGACATTGCTTGTACTGATATTTATATATTTCTTAATTCCATTATTTTACTTCTATATGTCTGTGTATTGTTGTGAATTGTTAGATATTACTGCAATGTTGGCGCTAGAAACACAAGCATTTCTCTGCGTCCGCAATAACATCTGAAAAACATGTGTAAACAATGCGATTTGATTTGATTTGATTGATCCTGTCAGTGAACGTGAGAGGAGTTAAGGCGACAGTAAAGAGGATTAGGATACAGCCGTCGTCTTTGTCTTGAAAATGATCTTCAAAGTCATTTTTCTTTGTGCCAATCATGACTGTGTTCCTCATCTCCAGGTGTTTGAGCAGTTTGTCAAAGTGAGGATGAAGGAAGAACACAAGGAGAAACAGAGCAAACTGCTGCAAGCAAAAGACCAGTATAGAAAACTTCTAGAGGAGTCGAAAATCACATCCAGGTAAAACCTGAAGCTAACTGTGTAATAGAAGTACACGTACAGTAGGGGACTTTTTAAAATAAATTTGTTAATAAAATAAAAAACAATATTGCTTGTTGTCAGCATGTTGTGGCTTGTCATTTAGCTTTCCCCTTTAATCAACCACAGTGATGATGACAAAGAGTGTTCTATCTTCATGACCACTTCTTCTACACCTGACTACCTCTCTCTTTAGGTGATGACTACTGTAACCCCGCGGACAGAGTTCTCTGTATTCTATGGCTTCATTTAACTTGTCATAACTCTTGCTTATTCCTTTTCATAACTGTTGTTAATAACTGATTATATATAAAAAATAAAAATACAATTTCAGAGCTTCTCTAAAATGTTAACTACAGTTATGCATGTTTGCGTGTCTCAAAACCACAATTGTCTAACAATTTCAAAAATTATAAAACCGAGTAGCTCTAGTCTTTACTATATTTAAACCTCCCTCCCTCCCCTCCCTCCCTCCCCTCCCCTCCCTCCCTCCCCTCCCTCCCTCCCTCCCTCCCCTCCCTCCCTCCCTCCCTCCCTCCCTCCCCTCCCTCCCTCCCTCCCTCCCTCCCTCCCTCCCAAACATTTCTCTAGGATGATCTCTTCTTTTCTCTATTTCTAGGTCGACTTTCAAAGACTTTTCTGTTAAGTACGGCCGTGACCAGCGCTTCAAGCAAGTGCTGAAGAAGAAAGACCAAGAGCACTTCTTCAACCAATTCATTAATGGGTTAAAGAAGAGAGATAAAGAGAACCGCATGAGGCTGAGGAAGATGAGATGAGGAGGTATGAGGCTGAGGAAGATGAGATGAGGAAGTATGAGGCTGAGGAAGATGAGTTGAGGAGGCATGAGGCTGAGGAAGATGAGATGAGGAGGTATGAGGCTGAGGAAGATGAGATGAGGAAGTATGAGGCTGAGGAAGATGAGTTGAGGAGGCATGAGGCTGAGGAACATGAGATGAGGAGGTACAGTATGACGCTGAGGAAGATGAGATGAGGAAGTGTGAGGCTGAGGAAGATGAGATGAGGATGTATGAGGCTGAGGAACATGAGTTGAGGAGGCATGAGGCTGAGGAAGATGAGATGAGGAGGTACAGTATGAGGCTGAGGAAGATGAGATGAGGAGGTATGAGGCTGAGGAAGATGAGATGAGGAGGTATGAGGCTGAGGAACATGATGAGGAAGTATGAGGCTGAGGAAGATGAGATGAGGAGGTATGAGGCTGAGGAACATGAGATGAGGAGGTATAAGGCTGAGGAAGATGAGATGAGGAGGTATGAGGCTGAGGAAGATGAGATGAGGAGGTATGAGGCTGAGGAAGATGAGATGAGGAGGTATGAGGCTGAGGAACATGAGATGAGGAAGTATGAGGCTGAGGAACATGAGATGAGGAGGTATGAGGCTGAGGAAGATGAGATGAGGAGGTATGAGGCTGAAGAACATGAGATGAGGAAGTATGAGGCTGAGGAAGATGAGTTGAGGAGGTATGAGGCTGAGGAAGATGAGTTGAGGAGGTATGAGGCTGAGGAAGATGAGATGAGGAGGTATGAGGCTAAGGAACATGAGATGAGGAGGTATGAGGCTGAGGAAGATGAGATGAGGAGGTATGAGGAGGCATCAGGCTGTGAAATAGGCCTCTCAGAATACAGAATACAGAATACCATGAATGAATAGATAGAGCTGTCTGATAAATGAGATGGCAGTTTCATGGGGAACATCAGAAACAAAGGAACAGGATCCCTGTGGAATTAGTCTAAAAGGGGAGAAAGCAGTCAGTCATTTGCCTCCAGATTTACAGTCAGCTGGGTCAGAGATGGCTTGGCTCCACATGCTAAGCAGGTAATCCAGATAACTCTCAGAAATGGAATACTGTTTCATATTGAAGCTACTGTATATATTGAAATTCAACATTTCACATGTTTTGAGTCACAGTGACAAACATGAATTGAGCATCATTTCTGTATTTATTTTGTGTTATCACATGACCTGTATGTAGATATCAATGTGTGTACACAATCACACAGCCAATGCACAATTATAAAAGACATAATGTACATATCCTGAAAACAATCCTGCAAAGCAATTGGTATTTTCTAACTATTTCAAACATGGTTCTCCACAGCATCTGTGAGAATCAATGGATGGTAATTGTGTATTGATGGATTTTGTAAATGCCCCCCCCCCAAAAAAAGAAATTATGTTGTGTTTATTATGATGTGGGTTCTTCTTATGATGTAAAAGGATAAGTTATTGTTGCTTATTTGTCATTTAAACCGTTGTTAATGTGAAAGTCATACGTAGTGCATTCTCTGTAACAGGTCGAAGACGTTGTGTGAAGATTCTAAAGGACTGTTCATTTGGTTCTAAACATTGGGATTTTACAGATAATATAGTTTACTGTACAAAACAGTGTCTTTAAAATGTGTGTTATATGTTGTTTTTCTCATTTATTTATTTAAATTTAAACATGCAATGTTTGTGGGATTGTGAGTTTGATTAATTAAAACCTTCTAAAATGAACCTTTTCGGTCAGGTGGGTTCTTCTCAATGATACAATAGCTTTCATAATTAGATAGAGAACAAGATCTTTTGGGGTCCTCCCATAGCATCTTCATAACCACAATATGCATGGATGGGCACAGTAGAATGGAGTTTGAAGATTGACAATGCATATCACATATAATCTAAGGATTGACCCTAGAAGTGTATCTTTAGCTCTGTTTATACCTGGTGCTAACATGTGGTTGTCATTATCCCATCGAGATGATCCAATCACTATCCGATCAAGATTCATCACGTCTATGCTTGCCGTTAAAATGCATATTTTATGGTCAAAAGTAGTGTGTTTGAGTGTGTATAGTGAATAGTGTGCCATTATGGACGCAGCCAGACGTTGGTTATCCTAACGGTGCTGTGAATTAAGGATTAGGATTAGTTGCATTATCACTGAGCAAAACAATAATGAAATCTCTATCTCTGTAAAGAGACAGGACCTTATTTTATCTCTGGCTGAAACAGAGTGCAGGGTGACCTTTGGGTCTGCAAAAATTATTTTCAATTATGGCGTACATTTTAGGACAACCTCAGCCTCACCCTTTCTTGAGTAGGGATGAAGCTTGAGGCTAAGGTTGTCCTAAAATGTTTCCCTTTATGCATGAGCATCACTTAGACCTATGCAAGATGGTGCCGGCAGACACGGTCGCCCTGTTTCTAGCTCCTGGCCAACTTTGCGGTGTTTTTTTTTTTTTTGGTGTGTTATTGCATTACATTATATACTCAGAACGTTTCATGTATTATTGCCGACAGCCGAAAATAACTTTGGAATATTAGATTGGCGGTCAGTCACCATCATTTCAATCACAAATGTAACTTCCCTGAACTCGATGGTATGTTTGAACTTCCCAAGGCAGCTCTATTTATACCGGGGTCGGCACCAAAACGCTGATGCCGGAGAAGAGGAAGAAAAAGTGGGGCTCTAGTCAGACTCTGGCGGCGTTCATACCATCCACCGCTTCCGAGTATATTACTCGCTAACGTTCAGTCCCTGGACAATAAAGTAGATCAGCTCAGGGCGAGGATCTCCTTCCAGAGACACGTTAGGGATTGTAACATACTACGTTTTACGGGATCATGGCTCTCTACAGATCTATTGTCCCCATCCATTCAGCCAGTTGGGTTCACCGTCCATCGTGCGGACAGGAAGAAAAACTCTATGGGAAAAAGTAAGGTGGAGGAGTATGCTTCATGATTTACAAATCATGGTGTGATTTTGGTAACTTGCAGGAACTCAAGCCCTTTCGTTCTTCCTATCTGGAATACCTCATCATGTTTTCTTCGGTCATCATCACTGCCATCTATATTTCCCCTCAAGCCGACACCACGACGACATTCAAGGAATTAAACTGGACTTTATGCAAACTGGAAACGGCATATTGTAGCTGGGGACTTGAATAAAATAAATCAGAGGACAATGCTACCAAAATTCGATTAACACATCTCCTGTGCTACTTGCGTTCAAACACTCTGGGTCATTGCTACTCTCCCTTCCGGGGAGGCTCAAAGGCCCTCCCCCGCCCTCCCTTCGGCAATTCAGATCACGCCTTTGTTCTGCTCCTTCCCACCTATAGGCAGAAACTTAAGCAGGACGATTCAGTGGTGAGGACTGTTCAATGTTGTTCTGACCAATTGGAATCTAGGCTTCAAGATTGCTTTGATCACACGGACTTGATTCTGAGATTAATGTCAATGTATACACTTACTCTGTGACCGAGTTAATCAGGAAGTACATAGAACAGGTTGTTCCCACGGTGACGATTCAAACTTATCCAAACCCTGTAGTTTACATCTATCTATATTTTACATCTATCTATAGTTTACATCTATCTATAGTTTACATCTATCTATAGTTTACATCTATCTACAGTTTACACCTATCTATAGAGTACATCTATCTATAGTTTACATCTATCTATACTTTACATCTATCTATAGAGTACATCTATCTATAGAGTACATCTATCTATAGTTTACATCTATCTATAGAGTACATCTATCTATAGTTTACATCTATCTATAGTTTACATCTATCTATAGAGTACATCTATCTATAGTTTACACCTATCTATAGAGTACATCTATCTATAGTTTACATCTATCTATAGAGTACATCTATCTATAGTTTACATCTATCTATAGTTTACATCTATCTATAGAGTACATCTATCTATAGTTTACATCTATCTATAGTTTACATCCATCTATAGAGTACATCTATCTATAGTTTACATCTATAGTTTACATCTATCTATAGAGTACATCTATCTATAGTTTACACCTATCTATAGTTTACATCTATCTATAGAGTACATCTATCTATAGAGTACATCTATCTATAGTTTACATCTATAGTTTACATCTATCTATAGAGTACATCTATCTATAGAGTACATCTATCTATAGTTTACATCTATCTATAGAGTACATCTATCTATAGTTTACATCTATCTATAGTTTACATCTATCTATAGTTTACATCTATCTATAGTTTACATCTATCTATAGTTTACATCTATAGTTTACATATATCTATAGTTTACATCTATAGTTTACATCTATCTATACTTTACATCTATCTACAGTTTACACCTATCTATAGAGTACATCTATCTATAGTTTACATCTATCTATAGTTTACATCTATCTATAGTTTACATCTATAGTTTATCATATATCTATAGTTTACATCTATCTATAGTTTACATCTATCTATAGTTTACATCTATCTATAGTTTATCTATAGTTTACATCTATCTATAGTTTACATCTATCTATAGAGTACATATATCTATAGTTTACACTATCTATAGTTTACATCTATCTATAGAGTACATCTATCTATAGAGTACATCTATCTATAGTTTACATCTATCTATAGAGTACATCTATCTATAGTTTACATCTATCTATAGTTTACATCTATCTATAGTTTACATCTATCTATAGTTTACATCTATAGTTTACATATATCTATAGTTTACATCTATAGTTTACACCTATCTATAGAGTACATCTATCTATATAATTTGTGGGCAGAACTGAAAAAGTGTGTGCGAGGAAACAGGCCCACAAACCTGACTCAGCTACACCAAATTCCTATTTACAATGACAGCCTACCATGAAAATATAGGACAAAACACACATCAGGACAAGAGACAACACTACATAAAGAGAGACCTAAAGATGGCAACATAACATGGCAGCAACACATGACAACACAGCATGGTAGCGACACAACATGACAACAACATCGTAGCAACACAACATGGCAGCACAACAATATGGTAGCAGCACAAAACAGGGTACAAACTGCAGCTAGCGACTGGAACGAGCTGCAACAAACACTCAAACTGGACAGTTCTTTAACTCTCTTCATTCAAAAACTCAATCATGGACACTTACTGACAGTTGTGGCTGCTTTGCGTGATGAATTGTTGTCTCTACCTTCTTACCCTTTTCTGTTGTCTGTGCCCAATAATGTTTGTGACCAATTCACCCACATTTTTAACACAAGTTTACAACTTCTGTCGTTACGGAGTTTGTGAAAAGAATTTCATCAAAAGATTACCTAAGAAATGACCATTTTGAAAAAACAATATGACATGTCCCCACCCCAAACCCTAACTAGTCTAAACTGCTCAACGTCTCTTTGACCCATCAACTTGAAACTGATTGGCTTACAGGACACCAAAAATAAGGTCTAACACAACACGTGTTGATATTGCCAAAAACATGGAAACAGGAAGCAATTCAGTTGTGAACCTAAACACTGTTTGCATTTATGCTAAGACCTCTCAAGCATAGGTTGACAAAAAGTGATAAGAAATGCAATATATGCAGAAAACCCAAGACGTTATTATGAGTCGTCACTGTCTGGGGAAGTGGTAAAGTCATTAACCGTGCACATTTCGACAATTTTTCTTCTGAAAATCTCCTTTTAAACCTAATCCTAAATCTTACCTTAACCACACTGCTAACCTTATGCCTAACCCAAACCTTAAATTGAAGACCAAAATGCTCATTTTTATTTTAGAAAATGTTAACCAATATAGCTAATTTTGAATTTGCCGCTGGCAATCTAGTGGCATCCTTAATTATGGAGCCAAACTTCGAACTGAATGGCCCACAGGCCACTATAATAAGCACCTAAATTTAAAAGCTCAGTCCTGCCACTCTTTTGATGTAGAGCTACTAGGGTAAATAAAGAGCCTGTTCACAATGCTGTCCAAACAGCAAGTAACAAGTGAACAAATCAGATTTGACCGTAGTCATTTACTGACATGGCTACGCTAGTTGTCATGGTAACGGCGAGTGTGTGTGCAGTAGGGGTGTAACGGACCGTAGTTGATCCGTACAGATCACCCCCCACGGTTCGGCAGGCATGTTTAACCGTCATAGTGTCAAATACAGTTTCACTGACACTGTTACCTTCTAAAGGACCTGTGGTTGCAACACCAATATAATCTAAGCCAGATGTGGCCGTACACAAGCCAGAATTAAGTCACGAAGATAATGGTGGCGCACGGCCAAGGGGAGTTAATTGTCTTACATAGGAAGGAGGGAACATGTCTGGTGGAAATGTATAAATACTGATGTCCTGAACAAGAAGGGCAGTTCTTCCACGGAGTTGCTTGGCTTTGTTACTTTCTGTAATAAAGTCTGTTTAAATTCACAAGCTCTGGTATCTGAGAAATATTTGATTCAATATTTCCATGACACTATCTATAGAATACATATGTATATAGTATACATCTATCTATAGAGTACATATATCTATAGTTTACATCTATCTATAGTTTACATCTATCTATAGTTTACATCTATCTATAGTTTACATCTATCTATAGTTTACATCTATCTATAGTTTACATCTATAGTTTACACCTATCTATAGTTTACATCTATCTATAGTTTACATCTATCTATAGTTTACATCTATCTATAGAGTACATCTATCTATAGTTTACATCTATCTATAGTTTACATCTATCTATAGTTTACATCTATCTATAGTTTACATCTATCTATAGAGTACATCTATCTATAGTTTACATCTATCTATAGTTTACATCTATCTATAGAGTACATCTATCTATAGTTTACATCTATCTATAGTTTACATCTATCTATAGTTTACATCTATCTATACTTTACATCTATCTATACTTTACATCTATCTATAGTTTACATCTATCTATAGTTTACATCTATCTATAGTTTACATCTATCTATAGTTTACATCTATAGTTTACATCTATCTATAGTTGACATCTATCTATAGAGTACATATATCTATAGTTTACATCTATCTAGAGTTTACATCTATCTATGGTTTACATCTATCTATACTTTACATCTATCTATACAGTACATCTATCTATAGTTTACATCTATCTATACAGTACATCTATCTATAGTTTACACCTATCTATAGTTTACATCTATCTATACTTTACATCTATCTATACAGTACATCTATCTATAGTTTACATCTATCTATACAGTACATCTATCTATAGTTTACACCTATCTATAGTTTACATCTATCTATAGTTTACATCTATCTATATTTTACATCTATAGTTTACACCTATCTATACAGTACATCTATCTATAGTTTACATCTATCTATAGTTTACATCTATCTATAGTTTACATCTATCTATAGTTTACATCTATCTATACAGTACATCTATCTATGGTTTACATCTATCTATAGTTTACATCTGTCTATAGTTTACATCTATCTATAGTTTACATCTATCTATAGTTTACATCTGTCTATAGTTTACATCTATCTATAGTTGACATCTATCTATAGAGTACATCTGTCTATAGTTTACATCTATCTATAGTTGACATCTATCTATAGAGTACATCTGTCTATAGTTTACATCTATCTATAGTTTACATCTATCTATAGTTTACATCTATCTATAGTTTACATCTATCTATAGTTTACATCTATCTATACAGTACATCTATCTATAGTTTACATCTATCTATAGTTTACATCTATCTATAGTTTACATCTATCTCCAGATTTACAGTATGTATATAAATAATTGTTTGTTATTATATATATATAACAATTTGTTAATGTCATTACCTAATCTATATATATATATATATATATATATATATAACATTTGTTGGTTACAAAGACAAAGGATAATTTTCCTAACAAGAGAACAGAGTGTCTCAGTACAGAGAGAGAACAGAGTGTCTCAGTACAGAGAGAGAACAGAGAGAACAGAGTCAGGGAAATCTTTCCTTTCATCAAAAGAAGCATAAGGCACTATGCACCTTAATAGCTGACTTGAGATTACAAGAAGTCCTGAACCACTCTACTGTGTCTGCTTCCCAAATGGAACCCTATTCCATACAAAGTGCACTACATTTTACCAGAGCCCTATGGACCCTGGTCAAAAGTAGTGCACTATTTAGAAAATAGGGTGCCATTTATGAAGCAGCCTGTTTCTACTTACCAGGCGGAGGCAATTTTCCCCTGCTCTTCTCTCCTGTCCTGTCCCTGTCAGGGCTTGGGGAGAGCTAAGATAACACCCAGCTATTACAGACAGTAAAATTATATTTGTTTCTAGTGGCAGGATAATGATGTTGCTGAGGCAGCCAGGGTAGATATATTCTAGAGAATTGCCTAATAGCGCGGCCGGGGATGAAATTGTTTCGATAAAATGTAATAGGACATTTAAAATGGGAAATCTGCAGTTGTTACATCAATTTTTTGACATATAAATTAATGATATGTAGCCACTGAATCTTGGAGAACACAACTTTTAAATACCCCATGAGTTTAGTTCCACTGTCGTGCCCTATCAGAACCAAAACCATACCGTATCTGTCACGATCGTTATAAGGAGTGGACCAAGACGCAGGGTGGTATGTTTCCATCTTTTATTTTGGAATAGAAAAACTTTAAAGAACAAAATGAAACGTGCCGCTGATATAATGCTCACTGGCCGCTATACATAGACAAGATCCCACAAAGCACAATGGGAAAATGGCTACCTAAATATGATCCCCAATCAGAGACAACGATAAACAGCTTCCCCTGAATGAGAACCATATTAGGCCAACATAGAAATATAATTCACCTAGATAATCCATCCTTAAATCACACATCTAACACATCTAACCAACATAGAGAATAAAAGCTCTCTATGGTCAGGGCGGGACATTACCAGTCAAAACTTTGGACACACCTACTCATTAAAAGGGGTTTTCTTTATTTTTTATACATTGTAGAATAATAGTGAAGACATCAAAACTATGAAATAACACATATGAAATCATATAGTAATCAAAAAAAGTATTAAACAAAATCAAAATATATTTTAAATTTGAGATTCTTCAAAGTAGACACCCTTTGCCTTGATAACAGCTTTGCACACTCTTGGCATTCTCTTAACCAGCTTCATGAGGTAGTCACCTGGAATGCATTTCAATTAACAGGTGTGCCTTGTTAAAGGTTAATTTGTGCCAATCAGTTGTGTTGTAAGGGTGGTATACAGAAGATAGCCCTATTTGGTTAAAGACTAAATCAAATCAAATCAAATCAAATCAAATTTTATTTGTCACATACACATGGTTAGCAGATGTTAATGCGAGTGTAGCGAAATGCTTGTGCTTCTAGTTCCGACAATGCAGTAATAACGAGCAAGTAATCTAACTAACAATTCCAAAAAAAACTACTGTCTTATACACAGTGTAAGGGGATAAAGAATATGTACATAAGGATATATGAATGAGTGATGGTACAGAGCAGCATAGGCAAGATACAGTAGATGATATCGAGTACTGTATATACATATGAGATGAGTATGTAAACCAAGTGGCATAGTTAAAGTGGCTAGTGATACATGTATTACATAAGGATGCAGTCGATGATATAGAGTACAGTATCTACGTATGCATATGAGATGAATAATGTAGGGTAAGTAACATTATATAAGGTAGCATTGTTTAAAGTGGCTAGTGATATATTTACATCATTTCCCATCAATTCCCATTATTAAAGTGGCTGGAGTAGAGTCAGTGTCATTGACAGTGTGTTGGCAGTAGCCACTCAATGTTAGTGGTGGCTGTTTAACAGTCTGATGGCCTTGAGATAGAAGCTGTTTTTCAGTCTCTCGGTCCCAGCTTTGATGCACCTGTACTGACCTCGCCTTCTGGATGACAGCGGGGTGAACAGGCAGTGGCTCGGGTGGTTGATGTCCTTGATGATCTTTATGGCCTTCCTGTAGCATCGGGTGGTGTAGGTGTCCTGGAGGGCAGGTAGTTTGCCCCCGGTGATGCGTTGTGCAAGTCCACATTATGGCAACAACAGCTCAAATAAGCAATGAGAAACATGAAGGTCAGTCAATCCGGAACATTTTCAAGAACTTTTAAAGTTTCTTCAAGTGCAGTTGCAAAAACATCAAGTGATATTATGAAACTGGCTCTCATGAGGACCGCCACAGGAAAGGAAGACTCAGAGTTACCTCTGCTGCAGAGGATAAGTTCCTTAGAGTTACCATCCTCAGAAATTGCAGCCCAAATAAAATCTTCAAGTAACAGACACATCTCAACATCAACTGCTCAGAGGAGACTACGTGAATCAGACCTTCATGGTCGAATTGCTACAAAGAAACCACTGCTGAAGGACACCAATAATAAGAATAGACTTGTTTGGTACAAGAAACACGAGCAATGGACATTAGACTGGTGGACATCTGTCCTTTGGTCTGATGAGTCCAAATGTTTGATTTTTGGTTCCAACCGCCTTGTCTTTATGAGACGCAGAGTAGGTGAATGGATGATCGTGGCATGTGTGGTTCCCACCGTGAAGCATGGAAGAGGAGGTGTGAGGGTGTTGGGGTGCTTTGCTGGTGACACACTGTGAATTAGAATTCAAGGAACACATAACCAGCATGGCTACCACAACAATCTGCGCCGATATGTCATCCCATCTGGTTTTGCACTATCATTTGTGATTCAACAGGACATTAACCCAACACACCTCCAGGCTGTGTAAAGGTTATTTGTCCAAGAAGGATGGATGGAGTGCTGCATCAGATGACCTGGCCTCCACAATTACCCAACCTCAACCCAATTGAGATGGTTTGGGATGAGTCTGACCACAGAGTGAAGGAAAAGCAGCCAACAAGTGCTCAGCATATGTGGGAACTTCTTCAAGATTGTTGGAAAGCATAATTATTATTAGTATTTTTTTTAAATTTCACCTTTATTTAACCAGGTAGGCTAGTTGAGAACAAGTTCTCATTTGCTACTGCGACCTGGCCAAGATAAAGCAACGCAGTTTGACCCATACAATAACACAGAGTTAGGGGATAAACAAACATACAATAAATAATACAGTAGAAAAATCTATATACAGCATGTGCAAAGGAGGTAGGATAAGAGAGGTAAGGCAATAAATAGGCCATGGTGGCGAAGTAATTACAATATAGCAATTAAACACTGGAATGGTAGGATGTGCAGAAGATGAATGTGCAAGCATTTCAGGTGAAGCTGGTTGAGAGAATGCCAAGAGTGTGCAAAGCTGTCATCAAGGCAAAGGGTGTCTACTTTGAAGAATCTCAAATCTAAAAAATATATTTAGATTTTTTAAACATTTTTGTGGTTACTACATGATTCCATATATGTTATTTCACAGTTTTGTTGTCTTCACTATTATTCTACAATATAGAAAATAGTAAAAACTTTTGACTGGTACCGAATGACTCTATGGACTGATAATGGTCTCTGTATGGACTTATAATGGTCTCTCTATCTCTCTCTCTCTCTCTCTCTCTCTCTCTCTCTCTCTCTAAGGACTCCCCCAGTGAGTGACATATTTCCCCCAGTGAGTGATATCTTTCCCCAGTGAGTGACATATTTCCCCCAGTGAGTGATATCTTTCCCACAGTGAGTGATATCTTTCCCCCAGTGAGTGACATATTTCCCCCAGTGAGTGATATCTTTCCCCAGTGAGTGACATATTTCCCCCAGTGAGTGATATCTTTCCCCCAGTGAGTGATATCTTTCCCCCAGTGAGTGACATATTTCCCCCAGTGAGTGATACCTTTCCCCAGTGAGTGACATATTTCCCCCAGTGAGTGATATCTTTCCCCCAGTGAGTGACATATTTCCCCCAGTGAGTGATATCTTTCCCCCAGTGAGTGATATTTTTCCCCCAGTGAGTGATATCCTTCCCCCAGTGAGTGACATATTTACCCCAGTGAGTGATAGCTTTCACCCAGTGAGTGATACCTTTCCCCAGTGAGTGATATATTTCCCCCAGTGAGTGATATCTTTCCCCCAGTGAGTGATACCTTTCCCCAGTGAGTGATATATTTCCCCCAATGAGTGATATATTTCACCCAGTGAGTGATGTATTGAGTGATATATTTCCCAGTGAGTGATATCTTCCCCCAGATATATTTCCTTCCTTCTCTTCACCCCATTTCTATATTTATTCATTCCTACGAAGTCTTATTTTGGGGCTTTGAAGTAGAGCCTACGCTCCAACTCCCCTGTTTAAATCTCATCAACACCTTCTCCCCTCCCCCCCTCCCTCTCTCTCTCTGTCTCTCTCTCTCTCTCTCTCACCCTCTCTCTCTCCCCTCCCCCTCTCTCCTCCCTCTGTCTCTCTCTCTCACTCTCTCTCCCTCTCTCCCTCGCTCTCTCTCTCTCTCGCTCTCTCTCTCGCTCTCTCTCTCTCGCTCTCACCTTCTCTCTCTCCCTCACTCTCTCTCTCCCTCTCCCCCTCTCTCTCTCTCTCTCTCTCTCTCTCTCCCTCTCCCCCTCTCTCTCTCGCTCTCTCGCTCTCTCTCTCTCGCTCTCTCTCTCTCTCTGTCTCTCGCTCTCTCCCTCTCTCTCTCTCTCTCTGTCTCTCGCTCTCTCCCTCTCTCTCTCTCTCTCATTGATCAGGTTAAAGAATATGTTCCAAGCACCGACCATGCATCCCAGCCAGACTCATATCCCTAGTGGTAGCATGTCATTGTCAGTCCCTTTTTGTGTTGCCTCATCCTTAATGCATGTCCTGAATATTGTGTTCAGACAGACTGACACAATAAATGCATGCAGGGCATTTTATAGATAGATGTACTCTATAGATAGATGAAACCATAGATAGATGTAAACTATAGACAGATGTAAACTATAGATAGATGTAAACTATAGATAGATGTAAACTATAGATGTAAACTATAGATAGATGTAAACTATAGATAGATGTAAACTATAGATAGATGTAAACTATAGATGTAAACTATAGATAGATGTAAACTATAGATAGATGTAAACTATAGATAGATGTAAACTATAGATGTAAACTATAGATAGATGTAAACTATAGATAGATGTAAACTATAGATAGATGTAAACTATAGATAGATGTACTCTATAGATAGATGTAAACTATAGATAGATGTAAACTATAGATAGATGTAAACTATAGATAGATGTAAACTATAGATAGATGTAAACTATAGATAGATGTAAACTATAGATAGATGTAAACTATAGATAGATGTAAACTATAGATAGATGTAAACTATAGATAGATGTAAACTATAGATAGATGTACTGTATAGATAGATGTAAACTATAGATAGATGTAAACTATAGATAGATGTAAAATATAGATAGATGTAAACTATAGATAGATGTAAACTATAGATAGATGTAAACTATAGATAGATGTAAAATATAGATGTAAACTATAGATAGATGTAAAATATAGATAGATGTAAACTATAGATAGATGTAAAATATAGATAGATGTAAACTATAGATAGATGTACTCTATAGATAGATGTAAACTATAGATAGATGTAAACTATAGATAGATGTACTCTATAGATAGGTGTAAACTGTAGATAGATGTAAAGTATAGATAGATGTAAACTATAGATAGATGTACTCTATAGATAGATGTAAACTGTAGATAGATGTAAAGTATAGATAGATGTCAACTATAGATAGATGTACTCTATAGATAGATGTAAACTATAGATAGATGTAAACTATAGATAGATGTAAAATATAGATAGATGTAAACTATAGATAGATGTAAAATATAGATAGATGTAAACTATAGATAGATGTAAACTATAGATAGATGTAAAGTATAGAGATGTAAACTATAGATAGATGTAAACTATAGATAGATGTAAAATATAGATAGATGTAAACTATAGATAGATGTAAACTATAGATAGATGTAAAATATAGATATATGTAAACTATAGATGTAAACTATAGATAGATGTAAAATATAGATAGATGTAAACTATAGATAGATGTAAAATATAGATAGATGTAAACTATAGATAGATGTAAAATATAGATGTAAACTATAGATAGATGTAAACTAGATAGATGTACTCTATAGATAGATGTAAACTATAGATAGATGTATCTATATATGACTGCTTAACGACACTAACTGTTTCATATATAGACTGGCTAATGATATTAACTAACTCTTTTAGACTGGGTAATGGCATTAACTAACTCTTTTAGACTGGGTAATGACATTAACTAACTGTTTTAGACTGGGTAATGACGTTAACTAACTCTTTTAGACTGGGTAATGGCATTAACTAACTGTTTTAGACTGGGTAATGGCATTAACTAACTCTTTTAGACTGGGTAATGGCATTAACTAACTCTTTTAGACTGGGTAATGGCATTTACTAACTGTTTTAGACTGGGTAATGACGTTAACTAACTGTTTTAGACTGGGTAATGACGGTAACTAACTGTTTTAGACTGGGTAATGACATTATCAAATTTGTATATATATAGATTCGGTAAGGACATTAACAAACTGTTATATATATATATATATATATAGACTGGGTAATGACATTAAAACCTCAACAAGATCGGTGTGTCACCCGCGGGACGGTTGAGCTAACATAGGCTAATGTGATTAGCATGAGGTTGTAAGTAACAATAACATTTCCCAGGAAATAGACATATCTGATATTGGCAGAAAGCATAAATTCTTGTTCATCTAACTGCACTGTCCAATTTACAGTAGCTATTACAGTGAAAGAACAGCATGATATTGTTTGAGGAGAGTGCACAATTATATAGTTCAAAAGTTATTAATAAACAAATTAGGCATTTGTGCAGTCTTGATACAACATTTTGAACATAAATGCAATGGTTCATTAGATCAGTCTAAAAGTGTGCACATACACTGCTGCCATCTAGTGGCCAAAATCTAAATGTCTCCTGTGCTGGAATAATACATTATGGCCTTTCTCTTGCATTTCAAAGATGAAACACACATTTTTTTCTTTGTATTCTCTTTTACCAGATCTAATGTGTTATATTCTCCTACATTAATTTCACATTTCCACAAACGTAAAAGTGTTTCCTTTCAAATGGTACCAAGAATATGCATATCCTTGCTTCAGGTCCTGAGCTACAGGCAGGTAGATTTAGGTATGTCATTTTAGTTGAAAAGAGAATCATACAGAGAGAGAGAGAGAGAGAATCACACAGAGAGAGAATCATACAGAGAATCATACAGAGAGAGAATCATACAGAGAGAGAATCATACAGAGAGAGAATCATACAGAGAGAGAGAGAGAGAATTATACAGAGAGAGAGAATCACACAGAGAGAGAATCATACAGAGGAGAGAGAGAGAGAGAGAGAGAGATAGCGAGAGAGAGAGAGAGAGAATCACACAGAGAGAGAATCATACAGAGAGAGAGAATCACACAGAGAGAGAATCATACAGAGAGAGAGAGAGAGAGAGAGAGAGAGAGAGATAGCGAGAGAGAGAGAGAGAGAATCACACAGAGAGAGAATCATACAGAGGAGAATCATACAGAGAGAGAGAGACAATTATACTGTACATCCATTAAGAGAGAGAGAGAGAGATAGCGAGAGAGAGAGAGAGAGAGAGAATCACACAGAGAGAGAATCACACAGAGAGAGAATCATACAGAGAGAGAGAGACAATTATACATCCATCGAGAGAGACAATTATACATCCATAGAGAGAGAGAGAGAGAGAGAGAGAGAGAGAGAGAGAGAGAGAGAGAGAGAGAGAGAGAGAATCATGCAGAGAGAGAGAGAGAGACTATTATACTTCCATAGAGAGAGACAATTATATGTCCACAGTAGTGGTATAGTAGTGGTTACAGTAGTGGTTATATATAGGGTATAGTAGTGGTTACAGTAGTGGTTATACAGTGAGTATAGTAGTGGTTACAGTAGTGGTTATATATAGGGTATAGTAGTGGTTACAGTAGTGGTTATACAGTGAGTATAGTAGTGGTTACAGTAGTGGTTATATAGTGGGTATAGTAGTGGTTATACAGTGAGTATAGTAGTGGTTATACAGTGGGTATAGTAGTGGTTACAGTAGTGGTTATACAGTGGGTATAGTAGTGGTTACAGTAGTGGTTATATAGTGGGTATAGTAGTGGTAGTGGTTACAGTAGGGGTTATACAGTGGGTATAGTAGTGGTAGTGGTTACAGTAGTGGTTATACAGTGGGTACAGTAATGGTACTGGTTACAGTAGTGGTTATACAGTGAGTATAGTAGTGGTTATACAGTGGGTATAGTAGTGGTTATACAGTGGGTATAGTAGTGGTTATATAGTGGGTATAGTAGTGTTTACCGTAGTGGTTATACAGTGGGTATAGTAGTGGTTACAGTAGTGGTTATACAGTGGGTATAGTAGTGGTTACCGTAGTGGTTATACAGTGTGTATAGTAGTGGTTACAGTAGTGGTTATATATAGGGTATAGTAGTGGTTACAGTAGTGGTTATACAGTGGGTATAGTAGTGGTAGTGGTTACAGTAGTGGTTATACAGTGGGTATAGTAGTGGTTATATAGTGGGTAGAGTAGTGTTTACCGTAGTGGTTATACAGTGGGTATAGTAGTGGTTATATAGTGGGTATAGTAGTGGTTACAGTAGTGGTTATACAGTGGGTATAGTAGTGGTTATATAGTGGGTATAGTAGTGTTTACCGTAGTGGTTATACAGTGGGTATAGTAGTGGTTATATAGTGGGTATAGTAGTGGTTACAGTAGTGGTTATACAGTGGGTATAGTAGTGGTTATATAGTGGGTATAGTAGTGTTTACCGTAGTGGTTATACAGTGGGTATAGTAGTGGTTACAGTAGTGGTTATACAGTGGGTATAGTAGTGGTTACAGTAGTGGTTATACAGTGGGTATAGTAGTGGTAGTGGTTACAGTAGTGGTTATACAGTGGGTATAGTAGTGGTTACAGTAGTGGTTATACAGTGGGTATAGTAGTGGTTACAGTAGTGGTTATACAGTGTGTATAGTAGTGGTTACAGTAGTGGTTATACAGTGGGTATAGTAGTGGTTATACAGTGGGTATAGTAGTGTTTACCAGTGGTTATATAATGGGTATAGTAGTGGTTACAGTAGTGGTTATACAGTGGGTATAGTAGTGGTAGTGGTTACAGTAGTGGTTATACAGTGGGTATAGTAGTGGTTACAGTAGTGGTTATACAGTGTGTATAGTAGTGGTTACAGTAGTGGTTATACAGTGGGTATAGTAGTGGTTACAGTAGTGGTTATACAGTGGGTATAGTAGTGGTTACAGTAGTGGTTATACAGTGAGTATAGTAGTGGTTACAGTAGTGGTTATACAGTGTGTATAGTAGTGGTAGTGTTTACCTTAGTGGTTATACAGTGGGTATAGTAGTGGTTACAGTAGTGGTTATACAGTGGGTATAGTAGTGGTTACAGTAGTGGTTATACAGTGGGTATAGTAGTGGTTACAGTAGTGGTTATACAGTGGGTATAGTAGTGGTTATACAGTGGGTATAGTAGTGGTTATATAGTGGGTATAGTAGTGGTTACAGTAGTGGTTATACAGTGGGTATAGTAGTGGTAGTGGTTACAGTAGTGGTTATACAGTGGGTATAGTAGTGGTTACAGTAGTGGTTATACAGTGTGTATAGTAGTGGTTACAGTAGTGGTTATACAGTGGGTATAGTAGTGGTTACAGTAGTGGTTATACAGTGGGTATAGTAGTGGTTACAGTAGTGGTTATACAGTGAGTATAGTAGTGGTTACAGTAGTGGTTATACAGTGTGTATAGTAGTGGTAGTGTTTACCGTAGTGGTTATACAGTGGGTATAGTAGTGGTTACAGTAGTGGTTATACAGTGGGTATAGTAGTGGTTACAGTAGTGGTTATACAGTGGGTATAGTAGTGGTTATACAGTGGGTATAGTAGTGGTTATACAGTGGGTATAGTAGTGGTTATATAGTGTGTATACTAGTGGTTACAGTAGTGGTTATACAGGGTGTATAGTAGTGGTAGTGGTTACAGTAGTGGTTATACAGTGGGTATAGTAGTGGTTATATAGTGGGTATAGTAGTGTTTACCGTAGTGGTTATACAGTGGGTATAGTAGTGGTTATATAGTGGGTATAGTAGTGGTTACAGTAGTGGTTATACAGTGGGTATAGTAGTGGTTATATAGTGGGTATAGTAGTGTTTACCGTAGTGGTTATACAGTGGGTATAGTAGTGGTTACAGTAGTGGTTATACAGTGGGTATAGTAGTGGTTACAGTAGTGGTTATACAGTGGGTATAGTAGTGGTTACAGTAGTGGTTATACAGTGGGTATAGTAGTGGTAGTGGTTACAGTAGTGGTTATACAGTGGGTATAGTAGTGGTTACAGTAGTGGTTATACAGTGGGTATAGTAGTGGTTACCGTGGAGGCTTTGATCTCTCTAAAGCATGCTGGCTCGAATCAGAGAGAGCGGTTGTCTATCAGATGCTATGAATGTATACACCAGTGGCATTTATTTACTGACATTGTGCTGGTTACCACACTGCTATTACACTGTCTCTAATGAGGTTATGGTTATCTTTTCTTTTACATGATCTTAGTTTTATTCATTTGAACTCTGTGTTTTCCAATTTCCTAATCTATAAAGTCAAACAGGAAGTCATTCCACACACTAGCTCCTCCTCTTAACTCATGTTACCTGAGCAACCACAACACATAAAAGAACAATGATTATTTTTCATGGAAGTGGAATGTAGAGAGGTTGAATTTTATTTCCTCTCCCGAGCAGAATGATCTGATTTGGAAGAACGCTTGCTGGGAAGGAACACAATATCTAATATTGTAAAATAACCAACAGAACATCACATTGACTATCGGGACATTTCAGCGGCGGACCCATGCCATCTGAAACAGAAAGGTTGTAACGGTTGTCATCTTCTCTTCTGAGGAGGAGTAGGACATATCGGACCAATATGCAGAGTGGTAAGTGTTGGTCATCTTTATTACACTGAACACAGAAAGGTTGTAACGGTTGTCATCTTCCTCTTCTGAGGAGGAGTAGGACATATCGGACCAATATGCAGCGTGGTAAGTGTTGGTCATCTTTATTACACTGAACACAGAAAGGTTGTAACGGTTGTCATCTTCCTCTTTTGAGGAGGAGTAGGACATAACGGACCAATATGCAGCGTGGTAAGTGTTGGTCATCTTTATTACACTGAACACAGAAAGGTTGTAACAGTTGTCATCTTCCTCTTCTGAGGAGGAGTAGGACATATCGGACCAATATGCAGAGTGGTAAGTGTTGGTCATCTTTATTACACTGAACACAGAAAGGTTGTAACGGTTGTCATCTTCCTCTTCTGAGGAGGAGTAGGACATATCGGACCAATATGCAGCGTGGTAAGTGTTGGTCATCTTTATTACACTGAACACAGAAAGGTTGTAACGGTTGTCATCTTCCTCTTTTGAGGAGGAGTAGGACATAACGGACCAATATGCAGCGTGGTAAGTGTTGGTCATCTTTATTACACTGAACACAGGAAACAAACGAACAAGAGAATAAAGAAAAAACAGAAACAGTCCCGAATGGTGAAGAACACTGAAACAGAAAATAACCACCCACAAACAAGAGTGGGAAAACAGGCTGCCTAAGTATGGTTCTCAGTCAGAGACAACAACTACCCACAACTAACAGGGGAAAACAGGCTGCCTAAGTATGGTTCTCAATCAGAGACAACAACTACCCACAACTAACAGGGGAAAACAGGCTGCCTAAGTATGGTTCTCAGTCAGAGACAACAACTACCCACAACTAACAGGGGGAAAACAGGCTGCCTAAGTATGGTTCTCAATCAGAGACAACAACTACCCACAACTAACAGGGGAAAACAGGCTGCCTAAGTATGGTTCTCAATCAGAGACAACAACTACCCACAACTAACAGGGGAAAACAGGCTGCCTAAGTATGGTTCTCAATCAGAGACAACAACTACCCACAACTAACAGGGGGAAAACAGGCTGCCTAAGTATGGTTCTCAGTCAGAGACAACAACTACCCACAACTAACAGGGGAAAACAGGCTGCCTAAGTATGGTTCTCAATCAGAGACAACAACTACCCACAACTAACAGGGGGAAAACAGGCTGCCTAAATATGGTTCTCAATCAGAGACAACAACTACCCACAACTAACAGGGGGAAAACAGGCTGCCTAAGTATGGTTCTCAATCAGAGACAACATCTACCCACAACTAACAGGGGGAAAACAGGCTGCCTAAGTATGGTTCTCAATCAGAGACAACGAGTACCCACAACTAACAGGGGAAAAACAGGCTGCCTAAGTATGGTTCTCAATCAGAGACAACAACTACCCACAACTAACAGGGGGAAAACAGGCTGCCTAAGTATGGTTCTCAATCAGAGACAACAACTACCCACAACTAACAGGGGGAAAACAGGCTGCCTAAGTATGGTTCTCAATCAGAGACAACAACTACCCACAACTAACAGGGGAAAACAGGCTGCCTAAGTATGGTTCTCAATCAGAGACAACAACTACCCACAACTAACAGGGGGAAAACAGGCTGCCTAAGTATGGTTCTCAATCAGAGACAACGATTGACAGCTGCCTCTGATTGGGAACCACACCAGACCAAACACATAGAAATATAAACACAAGAACAAAACATAGAATGCCCACCCCAACTCACGCCCTGACCAACCTAAAAATATAAACATACAAAAGGAACTAAGGTCAGGACGTGACAAACGTAAATGTTTTGCTTTTCATTTTCACTTTGTAAAAATAACATCTAAGATAACAAATGTGGAGCAAGACCCAACTCATTTGGAAAATGAAGACAAATCGTAAAGAAAACGCCAATCATTCATCATACTAATTAACACATTATTATCTCACAGACTTGTGTCCCAAATGGCATCCTGTTCCCTACTATCAGCCCCTGATCAAAATAAATGCACTACAAAGGGATTAGGGTCATATTTTGGGACGCAGACCCCTCCTCTCGTTCCCCAGGTGAAAAAAGGGCCATGGTGGAGTCGGAGAAAAGTAAATTAGAAAAATAGGTCCCACAAATAGGTCCCACAGGTAACGAATACAATTAATATTATCTTATCAGTGGATTTGGAGCGTTGATCAAAGACTATTTAATTATTGCGATAATAATTAGATGTCTACAATGTTAATTAGGCTTGATAGTTGTTTAATCTATAATAAAGAGTTGGTACCATAGGAACGTAGTCTGAGCAGGATTCTGCCTCTTTAATTCCAATACTTTCATATGTGTCATAGTGTGAATGAACAGTCATAACTTTTGTGCACGACTGTAATATTTACATAAGCACCTGTGGCATTTTCACCAAATGAGAATAGCAGAATGGAAACAAGCATAGTTGCTCCTTCTCTCTCCCTCTGTCTCTCTTTCTCTGTTTCGCTCTCTTTCTTTCGCTCTCTCTCTCTCTCTCTCTCTCTGTCTCTCTCTGTCTCTCTCTTTCTCTCTCTCTCTCTGTCTCTCTCTCTCTCTCTCTCTCTCTCTCTCTCTCTCTCTCTCTCTCTCTCTCTCTCTCTCTCTCAACGCATCACCGGGGCAAACTACCTGCCCACCAGGACACCTACACCACCCGATGCTACAGGAAGGCCATAAAGATCATCAAGGACATCAACCACCCGAGCCACTGCCTGTTCACCCCGCTGCCATCCAGAAGGCGAGGTCAGTACAGGTGCATCAAAGCTGGGACCGAGAGACTGAAAAACAGCTTCTATCTCAAGGCCATCAGACTGTTAAACAGCCACCACTAACATTGAGTGGCTACTGCCAACACACTGTCAATGACACTGACTCTACTCCAGCCACTTTAATCATGGGAATTGATGGGAAATGATGTAAATATATCACTAGCCACTTTAAACAATGCTACCTTATATAATGTTACTTACCCTACATTGTTCATCTCATATGCATACGTTGATACTGTACTCTATATCATCGTCTGCATCCTTATGTAATACATGTATCACTAGCCACTTTAACTATGCCACTTGGTTTACATACTTATCTCATATGTATATACTGTACTCGATATCATCTACTGTATCTTGCCTATGCTGCTCTGTACCATCACTCATTCATATATCCTTATGTACATATTCTTTATCCCCTTACACGGTGTATGACAGTAGTTTTTTTTGGAATTGTTAGTTAGATTACTTGCTCGTTATTACTGCATTGTCGGAACTAGAAGCACAAGCATTTCGCTACACTCGCATTAACATCTGCTAACCACGTGTATGTGACAAATAAAATTTGATTTGATTTGATTTGATTTGTCTCTCTCTTTCTCTCTCTCTGTGTCTCTCTTTCTATGTTTTGCTCTCTCTCTCTCTCTCTCTCTCTCTCTCTGTCTCTCTCTCTCTGTCTCTCTCTTTCTCTCTCTCTCTCTCTCTGTCTCTCTTTCTCTGTTTTCTCTCTCTCTCTCTCTCTCTCTCTCTCTCTCTCTCTCTCTCTCTCTCTCTCTCTCTCTCTCTCTCTCCCTCTCTATGGGGCAAAAACTGATTAATCTTCCCATTGCTTTGAATCCTTCATGCAGGGCCAAATCCTGTCATGGACACATGATAACTGGTGTGGAGCGGAAATGGGCTCTCCTCTCTACAATGCTCCGTATGCCCCTGCTCTGCAGCCATAAAGCATTGGTGCAAATTAAATTAAATCCACTCCAAACCCTCTGCTTTCTGCGTGTAATCTGTAATCCCTACAATAATCCTGGTGGGAGGATATCTTGCGTAATATAATCAGAGTGCTCTTATGAAACTTATCAGAGATACTAACAAGTAGAGAGTTAACAATAGAGATACAAACAGGTAACGGTAGAGATACTAACAGGTAACAGTAGAGATACTAACAGATAGGGAGGTAACAGTAGAGATGCTAACAGGTAACAGTAGAGATACTAACAGATAACAGTAGAGATACTAACAGGTAACAGTAGAGATACTAACAGGTAACAGTAGAGATACTAACAGATAACAGTAGAGATAATAATAGGTAATCATAGAGATACTAACAGATAGGGAGGTAACAGTAGAGATACTAACATGTAACATCAGGGATACTAACAGGTAACAGTAGAGATACTAACAGATAGGGAGGTAACAGTAGAGATACTAACAGGTAACATCAGAGATACTAACAGATAGGGAGGTAACAGTAGAGATACTAACAGGTAACATCAGAGATACTAACAGGTAACAGTAGAGATACTAACAGGTAACATCAGAGATACTAACAGATAGGGAGGTAACAGTAGAGATACTAACAGGTAACAATAGAGAAACTAACAGGTAACATCAGAGATACTAACAGGTAACATCAGAGATACTAACAGGTAACAATAGAGAAACTAACAGGTAACATCAGAGATACTAACAGGTAACATCAGAGATATAACAGGTAACATCAGAGATACTAACAGGTAACAGTAGAGATATAACAGGTAACATCAGAGATACTAACAGGTAACATCAGAGACTAACAGGTAACAGTAGAGATACTAACAGGTAACATCAGAGATACTAACAGGTAACAGTAGAGATACTAACAGGTAACATCAGAGATACTAACAGGTAACATCAGAGATACTAACAGGTAACATCAGAGGATACTAACAGGTAACAGTAGAGAGGTAACAGTAGAGATACTAACAGATAACAGTAGAGATAATAATAGGTAATCATAGAGATACTAACAGGTAACATCAGAGGGATACTAACAGGTAACAGTAGAGATACTAACAGATAGGGAGGTAACAGTAGAGATACTAACAGGTAACATCAGAGATACTAACAGAGGTAACAGTAGAGATACTAACAGGTAAATCAGATACTAACAGGTAACAGTAGAGATACTAACAGGTAACATCAGAGATACTAACAGGTAAGGTAACAGTAGAGATACTAACAGGTAACAATAGAGAAACTAACAGGTAACATCAGAGATACTAACAGGTAACATCAGAGATACTAACAGGTAACAATAGAGAAACTAACAGGTAACATCAGAGATACTAACAGGTAACATCAGAGATACTAACAGGTAACATCAGAGATACTAACAGGTAACAGTAGAGATACTAACAGGTAACATCAGAGATATAACAGGTAAATCAGAGATACTAACAGGTAACAGTAGGTAACAGGTAACATCAGAGATACTAACAGGTAACAGTAGAGATACTAACAGGTAACATCAGAGATACTAACAGGTAATCAGAGATACTAACAGGTAACATCAGAGATACTAACAGGTAACTAACAGATAGGGAGGTCAGAGATACTAACAGTAGAGTAACAGGTAACATCAGAGATACTAACAGGTAACAGTAGAGATACTAACAGGTAACATCAGAGATGCTAACAGGTAACAGTAGAGATACTAACAGGTAACATCAGAGATACTAACAGGTAACATCAGAGATACTAACAGGTAACATCAGAGATACTAACAGGTAACATCAGAGATACTAACAGGTAACATCAGAGATACTAACAGATAGGGAGGTAACAGTAGAGATACTAACAGGTAACAATAGAGAAACTAACAGGTAACATCAGAGATACTAACAGATAGGGAGGTAACAGTAGAGATACTAATAGGTAACAGTAGAGATACTAACAGATAGGTAACAGTAGAGATAACAGGGGGTAACAGTAGAGATACTAACAGATAGGGGGGGGATACTAACAGTAGAGATACTAACAGATAGGGGGTAACAGTAGAGATACTAACAGATAGGGGGTAACAGTAGAGATACTAACAGATAGGGGTAACAGTAGAGATACTAACAGATAGGGGGTAACAGTAGAGATACTAACAGATAGGGGGTAACATCAGAGATACTAACAGATAGGGGGTAACAGTAGAGATACTAACAGATAGGGGGTAACAGATAGGGGGTAGAGATACTAACAGATAGGGGGTAACAGTAGAGATACTAACAGATAGGGGGTAACAGTAGAGATACTAACAGATAGGGGGTAACATACAGAGATACTAACAGAGGGGGTAACAGTAGAGATACTAACAGATAGGGGGTAACAGTAGAGATACTAACAGATAGGGGGTAACAGTAGAGATACTAACAGATAGGGGGGGGTAACAGTAGAGATACTAACAGATAGGGGGTAACAGGGGTAACAGGGGGTAGAGATACTAACAGATAGGGGGTAACAGTAGAGATACTAACAGATAGGGGGTAACAGTAGAGATACTAACAGATAGGGGGGGGTAACAGGGGGTAACAGTAGAGATACTAACAGATAGGGGGTAACAGTAGAGATACTAACAGATAGGGGGTAACAGTAGAGATACTAACTAACAGTAGAGATACTAACAGATAGGGGGTAACAGTAGAGATACTAACAGATAGGGGGTAACAGTAGAGATACTAACAGATAGGGGGTAACAGTAGAGATACTAACAGATAGGGGGTAGAGATACTAACAGATAGGGGGTAACAGTAGAGATACTAACAGATAGGGGGTAACAGTAGAGATACTAACAGATAGGGGGGTAACAGTAGAGATACTAACAGATAGGGGGTAACAGTAGAGATACTAACAGATAGGGGGTAACAGTAGAGATACTAACAGATAGGGGGTAACAGTAGAGATACTAACAGATAGGGGGTAACAGTAGAGGTAACAGTAGAGATACTAACAGATAGGGGGTAACAGTAGAGATACTAACAGATAGGGGGTAACAGTAGAGATACTAACAGATAGGGGTAACAGTAGAGATACTAACAGTAGGGGGTAACAGTAGAGATACGGATTTGCATTGGGAAATCACTGCATTAACTACAGAAATAATTGCTGTTGATTTGCATCCATTGACAATGGTAGAGGATGTCAGCTTCAATGCCCTAATGACATATCTAGAACGAGTCTACAAGATAGCATGTCAAAAACCTGCAATGGCCTGGATGGAGAAAGTGTACAATTATTGCTATCCAAGTACAAAGCTCGGGCTTTCAAACAACAGATTGTTGGACGTCTCTAACAGTAACTGTTGGGATACACTAAAGATTAGGGAGTCAACTGTAGCAGAGAGACTCCCTCTCTCTCGCATACACACACAGACCCACAGAGTTGTGAAGACAACAGTAAGATTATGGTACACTGCAGACAGCGTTCAGCTTTTCTTTAAACAAACAGCACATTGAAGCCTTTGAGCTGTGTACCCCATAACACAATAGACGTGAAACCCATAACACAGCAGATGTGTACCCTAGATACCCCATAACACAACAGATGTGTACCTTTGATACCCCATAACACAACAGATGGGTACCCTAGATACCCCATAACACAACAGATGTGTACCCCATAACACAACAGATGTGTACCCCATAACACAACAGATGGGTACCCTAGATACCCCATAACACAGCAGATGTGTACCCCATAACACAACAGATGTGTACCCCATAACACAACAGATGTGTACCCTAGATACCCCATAACACAACAGATGTGTACCCCATAACACAACAGATGTGTACCCCATAACACAACAGATGGGTACCCCATAACACAACAGATGTGTACCCTAGATACCCCATAACAGAACAGATGTGTACCCCATAACACAACAGATGTGTACCCCATAACACAACAGATGTGTACCCTAGATACCCCATAACAGAACAGATGTGTACCCCATAACACAACAGATGTGTACCCCATAACACAACAGATGTGTACCCTAGATACCCCATAACAGAACAGATGTGTACCCCATAACACAACAGATGTGTACCCCATAACACAACAGATGTGTACCCTAGATACCCCATAACAGAACAGATGTGTACCCCATAACACAACAGATGTGTACCCTAGATACCCCATAACAGAACAGATGTGTACCCCATAACACAACAGATGTGTACCCCATAACACAACAGATGTGTACCCTAGATACCCCATTACCTATATCTGTCCTCTCTAGTGTTACCTATACCTGTCCTCTGTAGTGTTACCTATATCTGTCCTCTGTAGTGTTACCTATATCTGTCCTCTGTAGTGTTACCTATATCTGTCCTCTGTAGTGTTACCTATATCTGTCCTCTGTAGTGTTACCTATATCTGTCCTCTGTAGTGTTACCTATATCTGTCCTCTGTAGTGTTACCTATATCTGTCCTCTGTAGTGTTACCTATATCTGTCCTCTGTAGTGTTACCTATATCTGTCCTCTGTAGTGTTACCTATATCTGTCCTCTGTAGTGTTACCTATATCTGTCCTCTGTAGTGTTACCTATATCTGTCCTCTGTTGTGTTACCTATATTCGTCCTCTGTAGTGTTACCTATATCTGTCCTCTGTAGTGTTACCTATATCTGTCCTCTGTAGTGTTACCTATATCTGTCCTCTGTAGTGTTACCTATATCTGTCCTCTGTAGTGTTACCTATATCTGTCCTCTGTAGTGTTACCTATACCTGTCCTCTGTAGTGTTACCTATATCTGTCCTCTGTAGTGTTACCTATATCTGTCCTCTGTAGTGTTACCTATATCTGTCCTCTGTAGTGTTACCTATATCTGTCCTCTGTAGTGTTACCTATATCTGTCTTTGTTCGATGAGCTAAAGCAGAGGCTGTAAATGAAGTCTTCTCACTGACTTGAATAAATTCTTAATTAAAATTGCAGCCAGGAGTTTTTAATGAATAAATCCAGGCTGAATTAGCACCTACTAATAAAAAACGCTAATGTTTAATTCATCAGATGAGGAATTTGCGATTCCAATGAATGACTTCCTAACAGCCTTACAGCCTCTTTTCTCTGTCTCAACATTTGTTTTGGACAAACTTCATGTGATCCGCTCGGAGAAATACAGCATTTTGAATGCGTTCCAAATGACACCCTACTCCTATATAGTGCACTACTTTGGACAAGGGCCCAGTGCACTATGAAGGGAATAGGGTCTAAAGTAGTGCACTATGTAGGGAATAGGGTGTCATTTGGGATGGGTGGTGAGATGTTTGTTACAGACTCAAAGCTGCTCCCGGGCCAAGAGTTTTGTTGAGGTTCATTTCCTGGTGTTGTACTTGTAATGGTTGTCTTTTTATCTGAGGTTTAGACCAGCGGGAACTGAAAAGGTCACTGCACTGTCACATTTTATCAGCAGAGACCAGTTTTACACCTTGTACTCCATTCAGGGACGAGGAGGAAGAGAGGGAACACACACCATCCGGTACACCTGTTCATATGCAGACAGAGAGCGAGAGAGGAAGAGTGTCATTTCAGACCCAGAGAGAGAGGGAGAGAGAAGTTACAGGCCTAGAGAGAGAGGCAGAGTGTCATTTCAGACCCAGAGAGAGAGGGAGAGGGAAGTCACAGGCCTAGAGAGAGAGGGAGAATGTCATTTCAGACCCAGAGAGAGAGGGAGAGGGAAGTCACAGGCCCATAGAGAGAGGGAGAGGGAAGTTACAGGCCTAGAGAGAGGCAGAGTGTCATTAAAGGCCCATAGAGAGAGGGAGAGGGAAGTTACAGGCCTAGAGAGAGAGGCAGAGTGTCATTAAAGGCCCAGAGAGAGAGGGAGAGGGAAGTTACAGGCCTAGAGAGAGGCAGTGTCATTTCAGACCTAGAGAGAGAGGGAGAGTGTCATTAAAGGCCCAGAGAGAGAGGGAGAGGGAAGTTACAGGCCTAGAGATAGAGGCAGAGTGTCATTTCAGACCCAGAGAGAGAGGGAGAGTGTCATTACAGACCTAGAGAGAGAGGAGAGGGAAGTCACAGGCCCAGAGAGAGAGGGAGAGTGTCATTACAGGCCC
>NW_024609776.1:0-32500 GCF_018296145.1 Oncorhynchus tshawytscha
CTCCCCCGCCTTCCAGATTGTCCCCGCCGATAGCCCATTACAGTGCGTCTCCTCGGGTGATAAATCTCGATGGGAAATGCACCCGGGCGCGCAACTCCAACACTGACCTTGTTGCTACGAGCGACGTCACAATAGCCACTTGCACCCCCCGCAGCGACAGGCGCTGGGGCCAAAGTTTAGCCTTGCAGATTAGAAACTCAGTTTATTTTAACTTTAGCATGTCTTCTAAAAGAAAATAGGCCTGTATAATGACTTTAAGGATCCCTTCCGAGTTTAATCCAGATAGCTCAGGTCATGAAAATTGTCACTGTATTTCTGAGACCGATTTAATCAAAAATGGTAGATGAGCAATTGTGCATTGGCATCCCTCTTGTGAAGCAATTTTCCCAGTTATATCTGCTGAACGTAATAAAGACTTAAATGTGCGTCATTCAGTAGGCTTTTGAAGTAAAGTGTAAACGAGCACATTGGCAGGTGCACAACTGACCGGGGAGTGAGTGTTGATTTTACGTGCTTTTGCTGTGATGTGAGTGTTTTTGGCTATTCATGTCCCTCCATAAATTTTTGGAATTTGGGTCATAAGTATAATAACACACACTGCTGTGTAATGTGTAACTCTGTGTTGTTTTATGTGTCGAATTGCTATGCTTTATCTTGGCCAGGTCACAGTTGCAAATGAGAACTTGTTCTCAACTAGCCTACCCGATTAAATAAAGGTGAAATAAAAAAAACTTTAAAAAACTGCACAGTTAGGCCCGAATTTGACCCGCTTTTTAAATTATTTAATTTTAGTAGCCAAGTCTAATTTTAAAAGGCTCTGTGCCTAATTTGTATATATTGAATGTAGACTGATTTGATATATTTTGTCATTTCAGAGTGGCATTGCCTAAAATGAATCACTCTGGGCCTGAGAAGCGCGAGCAGAAGTTCGTGCTCGACTGCATCGCTGTCAGTTCGATTGCGCTCGGGTATGAACACATGCGCCCCGGCTCTGGTCGGTGCTCCCCGGGTACGACGCACGCAATGACCCCCACGCTGCGCGCTACACGACCACCCCATCGGTGCAGAGGGTCCCAAAGAAGACCACCCCGTCGGTGCAGAGAGTCCCACAGAAGACCACCCCGTCGGTGCGGAGGGTCCCGCAGAAGACCGAGAACAAGGAACTGAAGAGCGCCGCTGCCCAAAAGTCCCTAGACCTGAGGAACACTTCCGGAGCAGGTAGGCTGTTCTATTATATTCTAGGATATTCTATTCTATTATATAGGCTGTTCTATTCTATTTTTATTTTATTTATTTGCATTAAACGGGATTCATAATATGTCCTGTTTGACATCAAATTAGGTCCACAGAATCAGAGAAATACGTTTACATTTACATTGTGTAATTTGGTCATTTAGCTGACTCTTATCCACAGCTACTTTTTTACAGGTGGTGGCTTTTCTGGCCACCAGGTGGAAATAATCAAGGCATGTCATTGCTTTGACTTCTCGAATTAAGGATGGGGGAGAGATAGGCCTATAGGCTATGTGAAGTGACAAACAGTTTGGAGGAGACTGAAGAATAGGCTACAGTTATATTCTGAAGAAGCTATTCTATACCCTGCTGACATGCTCTCCTATTCTATTCAATAAATCAAGCTCCTTTTATTTAGCAGTAGGTCTACATGGGATTCATCATCAATACAGGTTTTTACATCAGTAGGTCTACATGGAATTCATAATCAATACAGGTTTTTACATCAGTAGGTCTACATGGGATTCATCATCTATACAGGTTTTACATCATCATCATCATTGCTCAGAGTCACTGGTATCTTGTCTCTGCACCGGACAGGTCACTCCCGAGAGCAGGTGAGCAACCACAGTGGTCTCATGTCGGACAACAAGCCGCTGATAGGCTACAACGGGCGGTTTGGGTTTCGGCGCAACACGCCCAACCTCCGGCGGAACCCATCCAGCTTCGGAGAGGTGACCACGTTCCAACTCCATTGAGTCCAACCGACCGAAAAGGTATCATCATCATTATGAAGTTCCAATGAGCAACAATAAATGCGTCCAGAGAATGTCACCCTATAACTTGATGAGTCATTATTTATGCCTGTTTATCTCTGCTTAATGCTGGGGTGATAATATAACAATAGTAATATTCTGTTCACAGACTGCTATAGACTACTGTCACAGACAATGGATTTCAGGTAGCACCATTGATGTACACTATATATACAAAAGTATCTGGACACCACTTAAAATGTAGTGGATTTGGCTAATTCAGCCACACCCGTTGCTGACAGATGTATAAAATCGAGCACACAGCCATGCAATCTCCATAGACAAACATTGGCAGTAGAATGGCCTTACTGAAGTGCTCAGTGACTTTCAACGTGGCACTGTCATAGGATGCCACCTTTCCAACAAGTCAGTTTGTCAAATTTCTATCCTGCTAGAGCTGCCCTGGTCAACTGTTGTTGTTATTGTGAAGTGGAAACGTCTAGGAGCAACAACAGCTATGCTGGGAAGTGGTAGGCCACACAAGCTTACAGAACGGGACCGCCAACCGCTGAAGCACGTAAAGATCGTCTGTCCTCGGTTACAACACGCCATTGGACTGGAGCAATGGAAACACGTTCTCTGGACTGATGAATCTGGCAGTCCGACGGACAAATCTGGGTTTGGCTGTAAAGTTTAGTGGGAGAAGAATAATGGATGTGCTTCCATCTTTGTGGCAACAGTTTGGGGAAGGCCCTTTCCTGTTTCAGCATGGCAATGCCCCCATGCACAAAGCGAGGTCCATACAGAAATGTTTTTTTCGAGACAAAAAAAAAAAAAAAATGCTAGACAAGGTGGGATCTTTTCCTGTCAGTAAAATGAATTATGCGAGAAATGTTATGGAAACACTTTTATGAGCCAATATTGATCTAATAACCATCATATTAAAGTAAATGGTGTCAACTATGACTTGTGTTGTCCTCCCATTATGACGTAGTAGAGAAAGCACGCGGTTTATTAGGCTACAGATGAAATCAATTACGATTCATTTCACAGGGTCTGATTCAGTTTGGTTTCCGTTAGACAAATACAAATATTCTTGCTTTTATCCACAACAATCTCATCATGTAGCCTACCTGCCTAGCCAGCCCGAGCTGTTGGCTAGAGCGCACGGGCCAAGACCAGAGTATGCGCATACTGAATGCTATTTAACTCCAGTGTTTGTGACAGAACTATAGGTTGAGTTGAAAATGGGATGGAAACACATTGAACTTTAGATTTTAATTAGATTCATAAAAACGCACAGATTTTCATCCACAAGTCGTGTTGGAGGAAACACCACTGGTGGGGTAATTTTCATTCAGTATCTCTAGTTTAAAAAGTATGGATTTTTATGGGGATTTTCTTTATTACGCTAATTAAAGGTGACTCGATCCACGGTAGGATGTTATGCCATAACAAATACACGTTTTCAGCTGCAGACTATGATGATAATGTCCAGAACTGCACTGAAGTCTTAACAAAACATGATGATCGATGCTTGACTGCTGTTTGACAAATAACAATACTCTTGTCTTAATCATAATTATCTCATATAGACTCACCAGCCTGCCTGCACAGCCTACCCGCACTTTATCTGCAAACTGTTGACTTGAGCGCTTGTGCCAAGAACGGAATAGGCACATTTGCTATTTTATGCAAGTTTTGGCGAAACTGTTGCGATGCAAACACATTGAACTCTAGATTTTATTCGGTACTTGCACATTTGAAGGAAAAACAACATTTTGTGTGCACTACGTCATCACATGCAGATGTTTATCCTGAACGAGTCAGTTTAGTGGAAACGCGACTGATTGGGAAGTGCGCATATTTTCTTTCTCCGGATTTGTTCAATATTATCATGAAAATCTGTCGCCAATTAGACGTAACACCTAGCTAGTGTCGCAATCTGCTCTCCTCACACACAGAAAGAAGGTGGCGCCAATATCCTAGATACAACAGGATTTCTGGGAAACCACAAGTATTGCGCAACGCCTTGTCAAGTCTTTATGTTAGCACCTGCAATGGCACTAGAATCACTACGTTTCACTTTGTCTTCATCAGTGGATAGATAGCATGCAACTAGGCCACTAAACGGAGTCACGAGTTTTATTCACTCGGTCCATTTGACTATAGATTATAGGAGGAGTCATGTGAAATATAATATATTAAAATCGAAATTCCAGTTCATACCGAGAACGAAACTGCTATTCTAAAGTTTAAAGGGAAGTAGCCTAGAACAGAAAGCATTACCTCAGTTTCTGTTAATGGTCTGCGAAAATACACAATATAATCTTGGAATTTATCTCCACACTCACAGCTGAGTAAGTTATTAATTCCTTTACTGAATGTTATTGTATTGTAGGTTATTCTTATTCTATCTATAGTCGTGCAGCTTTCTACAACATAATACAATAATGCTGATCTGGTAGTACCTGTTTATAATTTAACTTTCATGAAATGTTCGCTTAAGTTTCTCTGCTGTCATTTTTTTCAATATATTTTTAAGATTTGCGGATCTGGGGGCTTTTCACCAACTGACTTTCTCTCTCTGTGTGTTTGTCTGTGTGTTTGTCTGTGTGTGAATTAAGAACATGATGAAGATGACCCCACTGTTTATGTTCCTCGTACTCTCTGCAACCAAAGGTCTGTTAGAATGAGCAGGTCACAACATGTATTATAAGTAACACATGATGAGTATCCTGCTCTAGAAACTGCTGATAACCAACCAAAAAGACCATTCATACAACAAACCTTTCATCACTAATTGTTGTACTATTGAGCACCCCCATAGCAATTTTAATGTTGGTGTAAAATGTTTATTTGTACCACATAAAATATTTGTACAGTACATTTAGGCTACCCTACATAGTGCACTACTCTTGACCATAGCCCAACGGGGAGCCCTGATCTAAAGTAGTGCACTATATAGGGAATAGGGTGCCATGGACCCTGGTCAAAAGTAGTGCACTATATATAGGGAATAGGGTGCCATGGACCCTGGTCAAAAGTAGTGCACTATATATAGGGAATAGGGTGCCATGGACCCTGGTCTAAAGTAGTGCACTATATAGGGAATAAGGTGCCCTCCGTCCTCCACTGAGACGGTCTATCTTGGATGTTCTTCCCACAGAGCTGTTCAGAGGAGGCTGTGCGTTATGTGACTCTCCTTCATCTTCACATGAGTCTGTTGGTGTCCGGGAGGGAGAGATGGCAGTGCTAAAGTGCGCACCGTGGACCACCATGGCAGGGCACAGGGAGGGGAACCTGACCCTGGCATGGCGCAACCACTCTGGGCCTGGGGAGCTTCAGGAGCCTGCGGTGTGGATGTCTGAAGACACTCTCGTCATCCTGAGGGTCTCTCCCAACCAACAGGGGTCCTACTCCTGCTCAATACTGTAAGTGTCTGTCTCTTACAAATCTAGTTGGCCTTTTATTGTCCGTTTTATCAATCATACTTTTGTTCTTTAATTGTTTTCTCCTTCCCTCTGATGTATTTTATGCGTCATTCTGTTGATGCGTTGATTCATTGACTGATTGAATGGTTGATGATGTGATTGATTGATTGATTGGTTGATTAATGGTCATATCTCTCTCTCTGGACTGTTTCAGCAACGCCAGTGGCCAGCCCCTGAGAACAGTGTGGTTTAACATCACAGTGTTCTCTGGCCAGTGTTACATAGATATGAATGTGCATTCAGCCGCGTGCTATCTGAGACAGTCCTGTGAAAAGTTAACCTGCTCGTCAGACAGCGTCCCACAAAACTTCACAAAACATAATTATACGTGGTACAAGGTATGACCTCTTCTTTTCTTTACCCCCCCCTCTCCCCCCCCCCCTCCCCTCCCCTCCCCCCCCCCCCCTCCCCCAGTAAATGATAAAGTAGTAGTAAATATCCACTGACGTTGAGTTTCCACTAGTTCTTCTTACTTGCCTTTGGCTAAAACTAAAAACATGCGTCATTACATGTGCTTGAAGAGGTGCGTTTTCCCTCTAGCCGTTGGCAAGGTGCTATTGAATAGTCTGTTGTTGTTTTTTTCCACGAGACCAAAAGCCACAGGGTATTTCCCTGTTATATGATGTTTTTCCCCTGGCCTGAGTGGGTGTCCTAGCTAGCACAGGGACCAGCATCAACGTTTTAGTTCACCAGTCATGGATGGTGCAGCAAAACTCTCACAACTCTCTGTTTTGTGATTAGCATCAATAGACACTGGCTTTGTATTACCTGTTTATTACCAGTTGATTACCAGGTGATTACCAGGTGATTACCAGGTGATTACCAGTTGATTACGAGTTGATTACCAGGTGTTCTGCCTTATTATTATTCGACCATGCTGGTCATTTATGAACATTTGAACATCTTGGCCATGTTCTGTTATAATCTCCACCCGGCACAGCCAGAAGAGGACTGGCCACCCCACATAGCCTGGTTCCTCTCTAGGTTTCTTCCTAGGTTCGGGCCTTTCTAGGGAGTGTTTCCTAGCCACCGTGCTTCTACACCTGCATTGCTTGCTGTTTGGGGTTTTAGGCTGGGTTTCTGTACAGCACTTTGAGATATCAGCTGATGTACGAAGGGCTATATAAATAAATTTGATTTGATTTGAAGTGATTACCAGGTGATTACCAGTTGATTGCCAGGTGATTACCGGGTGATTACCAGTTGATTACCAGGTGATTCCCGGGTGATTACCAGTTGATTACCAGGTGATTACCAGGTGATTACCAGGTGATTACCAGTTGATTACCAGTTGATTACCTGTTTATTAATCACATTTATTTATAAAGTCCTTTTTACATCAGCAGATGTGACAAAGTGCTTATACAGAAACCGAGTCTAAAACCCTAAGCAGCAAGCAATGCAAATGTAGAAGCACGGTGGCTAGGAAAAACTCCCTGTGTAATATGTGTCTTGCCTGTTTATTACCTGTTATTGCCTGTTTATTACCTGTTATTGCCTGTTTATTACCTGTTATTACCTGGTATTGCCTGTGTATTATCTGTGTCTTACCTGTTATCGCCTGTTTATTACCTGTTATTACATGTTATTGCCTGTTTATTACCTGTTATTGCCTGTTTATTACCTGTTATTGCCTGTTTATTACCTGTTATTACCTGTTTATTACCTGTTATTACCTGGTATTGCCAGTTATAGCCTGTTTATTGCCTGTTATTGCCTGTTATTGCCTGTTATTGCCTGTGTATTATGTGTCTTACCTTATTATCTGGTATTGCTTGTTATTACCTGTTATTGCCAGTTATTGCCTGTTTATTGACTGTTATTGCCTGTTTATTGCCTGTTTATTACCTGTTATTGCTTGTTATTACCAGTTATTGCTTGTTATTACCAGTTATTGCTTGTTATTACCTGTTATTGCCTGTTTATTGCCTGTTATCGCCTGTTTATTACCTGTTATTGCCTGTTATTGCCAGTTATTGCCTGTTTATTACCTGTTATTGCCTGTTTATTACCTGTTTATTACCTGTTATTACCTGGTATTGCTTGTTATTACCTGTAATTGCCAGTTATTGCCTGTTATTGCCTGTTTATTACATGTTATTGCCTGTTATTGCCTGTTTATTACATGTTATTGCCTGTTTATTACCTGTTTATTACCAGTTATTGCCTGTTTATTGCCTGTTTATTGCCTGTTATTGCCTGTTTATTACCTGTTATTGCTTGTTATTACCAGTTATTGCTTGTTATTTATTACCTGTTATTACCGGATATTGCTTGTTATTACCTGTTATTGCCTGTTATTGCCTGTTTATTACCTGTTATTGCCTGTTTATTACCTGTTTATTACCTGTTATTACCTGGTATTGCCTGTTATTACCTGTTATTACCTGTTATAGCCTGTTTATTGCCTGTTATTGCCTGTTTATTGCCTGTTATTGCCTGTTTATTACCTGTTATTGCCTGTTATTGCCTGTTTATTACCTGTTATTGCCTGTTTATTACCTGTTTATTACCTGGTATTGCTTGTTATTACCTGTTATTGCCTGTTTATTACCTGTTATTACCTGTTATTGCTTGTTATTACCTGTTATTACCTGTTATTGCCTGTGTATTATCTGTGTCTTACCTGTTATTGCCTGTTATTACCTGTTTATTGCCTGTTATTGCCTGTGTATTATCTGTCTTACCTGTTATTGCCTGTTTATGACCTGTTATTGTCTGTTATTACCTGTTATTGCCTGTGTATTATCTGTGTCTTACCTGTTATTGTATGTTTATTGCCTGGTTAGTACCTGTATATTATATGTGTCTTAACTGATATTGTCTGTTTATTGCCTGTTATTGCCTGTGTATTATGTGTCTTACCTGTTATTACCTGTGTATTATCTGTGTCTTACCTGGTATTGCCTGTTATTGCCTGTTATTGTCTGTTTATGACCTGTTATTACCTGTTATTGCCCGTTATTACCTGTTATTACCTGTTATTGCCTGTGTATTATGTGTCTTACCTGATATTGCCTGTTTATTACCGGTGTATTATATGTGTCTTACCTGATATTACCTGTTATTGCCTGTTATTGCCTGTTATTACCTGTTATTACCTGTTATTACTTGTTATTACCTGTTGTTGTCTGTGTATTACCTGTGTATTACCTGTGTATTATCTGTGTCTTGATTAATGCATTGTAGAACTGTGACACAGAGTTACGCTCTGACTTTGGCGATGGATACCTGACGAGTGCTTCTGAAAGTGACAATGGTTACTATACCTGCACTTCATACTACACATACAACTCAAAGCTCCATGATGGACAGGTGTTTACCTTGTCCAGAACGATGGAGCGGACAGTTGAAGAAGGTAAGAAGTTACTGGACATTACTGGATATCAGGGTTGGGATACATTTTTACATTTCAGTCAAATTCAGAAAGTAAATCCAATTCCAATTTTGAAATGTTTATTAATTGAAAAGAATTGAAGAGAATTAGAATTTCAGTGTACTTCCTGAATTGAAATGGAATTGACCCCAATCCTGCTGTATGGTTTTGGAGCTTCTGACCTTTTGCAAAGATACCTTGAATTTATCCATGTATTTGTCAATTAAGATGTATTTCATGTTTGGTGGATCTGAACCTGGGTTATAGGGGAAGGCTAAAGTCAATACAAGAACAAGGATCTGTAACTTATGTCCATATTGATGCTTTATTCTGTTCAAAACCATTTATAGAAAGAGTTTCCTTTTAACTACATTCATATTTCTGTTTCAGCTACAGTGATATTTGGTATTAGGTACAGTGATATTTCTGTTTCAGTTACAGTGATATTTGGTATTAGGTACAGTGATATTTCTGTTTCAGTTACAGTGATATTTGGTATTAGGTACAGTGATATTTCTGTTTCAGTTACAGTGATATTTGGTATTAGGTACAGTGATATTTCTGTTTCAGCTACAGTGATATTTGGTATTAGGTACAGTGATATTTCTGTTTCAGTTACAGTGATATTTGGTATTAGGTACAGTGATATTTCTGTTTCAGCTACAGTGATATTTCTGTTTCAGTTACAGTGATATTTCTGTTTCAGCTACAGTGATATTTGGTATTAGGTACAGTGATATTTCTGTTTCAGTTACAGTGATATGTGATATTAGGTACAGTGATATTTCTGTTTCAGTTACAGTGATATGTGGTATTAGGTACAGTGAAATTTCTGTTTCAGTTACAGTGATATTTCTGTTTTAACTACAGTGATATTTGGTATTAGTTACAGTGATATTTCTGTTTCAGCTACAGTGATATTTGGTATTAGGTACAGTGATATTTCTGTTTCAGTTACAGTGATATTTGGTATTAGGTACAGTGATATTTCTGTTTCAGTTACAGTGATATTTGGTATTAGGTACAGTGATATTTCTGTTTCAGTTACAGTGATATTTCTGTTTCAGTTACAGTGATTTGGTATTTACAGTGATATTTCTGTTTCAGCTACAGTGATATTTGGTACAGTGATATTTCTGGTACAGTGATATTTGGTATTAGGTACAGTGATATTTCTGTTTCAGTTACAGTGATATTTGGTATTAGGTACAGTGATATTTCTGTTTCAGTTACAGTGATATTTGGTATTAGGTACAGTGATATTTCTGTTTCAGTTACAGTGATATTTGGTATTAGGTACAGTGATATTTCTGTTTCAGTTACAGTGATATTTGAGTTTTGGTACAGTGATATTTCTGTTTCAGTTACAGTGATATTTGGTATTAGGTACAGTGATATTTCTGTTTCAGACTACAGTGATATTTGTTTCAGCTACAGTGATATTTCTGTTTCAGCTACAGTGATATTTGAGTTTTGACTACAGTGATATTTAAGTTTCAGCTACAGTGATATTTGAGTTTTGGTACAGTGATATTTCTGTTTCAGTTACAGTGATATTTGGTATTAGATACAGTGATATTTCTGTTTCAGCTACAGTGATATTTCTGTTTCAGCTACAGTGATATTTCTGTTTCAGCTACAGTGATATTTGAGTTTTGACTACAGTGATATTTAAGTTTCAGCTACAGTGATATTTGAGTTTTGACTACAGTGATATTTAAGTTTTGAATACAGTGATATTTGAGTTTTGACTACAGTGATATTTGAGTTTTGAATACAGTGATATTTGAGTTTTGAATACAGTGATATTCGAGTTTTGAATACAGTGATATTATTGTATTGTACAGGAAGTTCCCCGGTTATGCCAAAGATCATCGAACCTCGGGATGGGGAGGTTATTGAAGTAGATATGGGTGAGTTCCTCTCTACCTATCTGTATGGGTGTCAATTAATGTCTTTACTGTCACGTGTGTGTGAATGTGTGTGCAGGGTTGGGGAGTAACAGATTACATGGAAGAGATTACAAAAAAGTGTAACTGTAATCTATTACTCTACCAGCAAAAATTTTTGTAATCAGATTACAGATACTTTTGAAAAACTAGATGATTACTTCGAGGATTACTTTTAAATTCAGAAAGGATGTTTGCGAAAACAAATATTATATTTATTTATTTATTTTATTTCACCTTTATTTAACCAGGTAGGCTAGTTGAGAACAAGTTCTCATTTGCAACTGTGATTCTGGCCAAGATAAAGCTTAGCAATTTGACACATACAACAACACAGAGTTACACATGGAATAAACAAAACAGTCAATAATACAGTAGAACAAAAGAAAACAAAAAGTCTATATACAGTGAGTGCAAATGAGGTAAGATAAGAGAGTTAAGACAATAAATAGGCCATGGTGGCGAAGTAATTACAATATAGCTATTAAACACTGGAATGGTAGATGTGCAGAAGATGAATGTGCAAGTAGAGATACTGGGATGCAAAGGAGCCAAATAAATAAATACCAGTATGGGGATGAGGTAGGTAGATAGATGGACTGTTTACAGATGGGCTATGTACAGGTGCAGTGATCTGTGAGCTGCTCTGACAGCTGGTGCTTAAAGCTAGTGAAGGAGATGTGAGTCTCTAGCTTCAGGGACTTTTGCAATTCATTCCAGTCATGGGCAGCAGAGAACTGGAAGGAAAGACAAGCACTTTGAGAGCCTGTTTGTAGACAGACTGAATAGGTTTTAATGTTGTACAGCAAGCTTGGGCCCAACTAGTCAAGCAGTATGTTAAGTGGGGGAGTATTATAGATTTGAAGTACAGTTTTGCTACCTCTGTAGTCAAACAATTTAGTATAAATCGGATATTAGCTAGGTTGAATTTGGTTATCATGCAAACAGTTTTTTTCACATTGAGATGCAAACACGAGTCACTGAGCCACTTTGTAACCTGGTGTTAAGGTTTTCTTCCGGTGAAGGAGAGGAGGACCAAAATGCAGCGTTGTTATTTGTAAACATCTTTTAATAAAGATGAAAAACGAACAATAAACGTAACGTGAAAAACCTAAACAGCCTTATCTGGTGCAAACAGAGACAGGAGCAATCACCCACGAAACACTCAAAGAATATGGCTGCCTAAATATGGTTCCCAATCAGAGACAACGAATAAACACCTGCCTCTGATTGAGAACCACTCTAGGCAACCATAGACTTAACTAGACAACTCTACTATACCACAATCCCATACCTATAAAAACCCCAAGACAAAACACACCACATAAATAACCCATGTCACACCCTGGCCTGACCAAAATAATAAAGAAAAACACAGAATACTAAGGCCAGGGCGTGACAACTGGACCATTACAGTAGTGAGTTATTGTGCTCGTTGTCTGGACCATTACAGTAGTGAGTTATTGTGCTTGTTGTCTGGACCATTACAGTAGTGAGTTATTGTGCTCGTTGTCTGGACCATTACAGTAGTGAGTTATTGTTCGTTGTCTGGACCATTACAGTAGTGAGTTCTTGTGCAGCTTGTTGTTTGCTCTTTGCATGCACATATATCACTGTATCATCTGCATACATTTGAAATTCAGACCCAGTCTAGACAGAAGGCAGATCATTAATGTACAGGCTGAACAGGAGGGGCCCCAGTATTGACCCTTGGGGCACGCCCACATCATAGCTAAGAGTGGGCGACAGCTCATTGCTCACTCTGACACACTGAGTTCTGCCTTCAAGGTATGATTTCATCCATCTCAAGGCATCGGGGAAAAGTTGAACTTGGACAATTTTGTGATGAGAATCTCATGGTTAACAGTATCAAAAGCCTTCCTTAGGTCCAGAAACACAGCCCCCTTTTTCTATCTTTGACTTCACATTTTCCAGAAGAAAGCAGTTGGCCGTTTCTGTGGAGTGTTTCGCTCTGAAGCCAAACTGCATGGAGTGTAATGTGGCTGTTTTTGAGGTGGGCAATCAGTTGTTCAGCTACACACTTTTCAACAACCTTTGACACCACAGGTAGTATACTAATGGGCCTGTAGTTACGCATGTCAGCAGGGTCGCCCGATTTAAAGATGGCCGTTATTATGGCCGACTTCCATACCCTTGGAAACACCCCGAGACCAATAGATGTGTTGGTGACCTTAGTAATGGGGCCAATTAGTGACTCTTTGTAGTTTTTAAGAAAGGTAGAGTCCAGCCCAAACACATCTTTGACTTTAGAGTTCTTTAGTGAGCTAATCACCTTGTTCACCTTTGATTCAGAAACCTCCCTTATGATGAAGACAGGTTAAGCGTCATTCACTAGCACTGAGCCCAAGAAACCAGTGGAGGGGTTCTGTGTCAGTAAAGTAGGAATTGAAGGCTATTGCTATTTTGACTGCATCCTGTGTTAGATTGTTATTCACCATGAGTTCTAGTATTTTTGCAGTGTTACTATGGTCTTTCCCTGTTAACTTTTTTAGATTCTCCCAAATCAATTTAGAATTTCCCTTTGCTTCACCAATTATGTTAATAAAAACGTTTGCCTTGGCCTGTCTGATTTCTTTCAACACCTTATTTCTCAACATGGTAAACCTATGTCTGTCATGCTCTGATTTGGATCTTAGGGCTATTTTTAGAGCATAATCTCATTCTTTCATCCATTTCCAGATTTTTCCATTTAGCCAAGGAAGAGTGCTCTTTTGGCCAAGTTTGGATTTGATTTTCTTTAGGAAACCATTTATTGTAGTCTGGATTGTGGATATAAAAACCTGACTATCAGCTTCCATGTCTGTATAGGACAAGAGATCATTCCAGTTAATTCCCTTAATTGCGTTTTCAAAATAGTTTAATTCACTCTTAGGTATTCTTAGTTGATCCGGCTTATTAACAGTAGAGAGGTTAAACCTGCTCTTTAGACAGCTTTCTGGCTATAAGTGTCAGATTATGATCAGATAGCCCAGTATTTAGTCACTCTCTCTGGTTTATTACTGAGCACCAAATCAATCTGTGTTTTAGAGCAACAAGTCACCCTGGTTGGCCCTTTAACTAGCTGTGTAAGGTCAAAGGTATTAGTGACCTGTTTGAGGGTTTTCCTACAAGACTTGTCTTCATAAATAATGTTAAAATCTCCCATTAAGATGACCTCTTTCCCAAAATCACATTCCCTAAGCATGTTATTAAACTGATCAAAAAATACACTTTTGGTGGAAGGTGGCCTACACATTCCAATAAGGGTGACACACTGAACTCTGTCTGAGAAGTAGTTGGTAAACCAGGCGAGGCAATCATTTGAGAAACCAAGGCTATCGAGTCTGCCAATAAGAATGTGGTGATTGACAGAGTCGAAAGCCTTGGCCAGGTCGATGAATACGGCTGCACAGTAATGTCTCTTATCGATGGCGGTTATGATGTCGTTTAGGACCTTGAGCATGGCTGAGGTGCCCCCATGACCAGCTCTGAAACCAGATTGCATAGCGGAGAAGGTACGGTGGGATTCGAAATGGTCAGTAATCTGTTTGTTGACTTGGCTTTCGAAGACCTTAGAAAGACAGGATAGGATAGATAGTCTGTAGCAGTTTGGGTCTACAGTGTCACCCCCTTTGAAGAGGGGGATGACCGTGGCATCTTTCCAATCTTTGGGGATCTCAGACGATACAAAAGAGAGGTTGAACAGGCTAGTAATAGGGGTTGCAACAATTTCGGCAGATCATTTTAGAAAGAGAGGGTCCAGATTGTCTAGCCCGGCTGATTTGTAGGGGTCCAGATTTTGCAGCTCTTTCAGAACATCAGCTATCTGGATTTGGGTGAAGAAGAAATGGTGGGGGCTTTGGCGGGTTGCTGTGGAGGGTGCCGGGTAGTTGACCGGGGTAGTGGTAGCCAGGTGGAAAGCATGGCCAGCCATAGAGAAATGCTTATTGAAATTCTCAATTATAGTGGAAATATCGGTGGTGACAGTGTGTCCTAGCCTCAGAGCAGTGGGAAGCTGGGAGGAGTTGCTCTTATTCTCCATGGACCTTACAGTGTCCCAGAATTTTTTGAGTTAGTACTACAGGATGCAAATTTCTGTCTGAAAAAGCTTGCCTTAGCTTTTCTAACTGCCTGTGTATATTTGTTCCTAACTTCACTGAAAAGTTGCATATCACAGGGACTATTCGATGCTAATGCAGAACGCCATAGGATGTTTTTGTGCTGGTCAAGGGCAGACAGGTCTGGAGTGAACCAAGGACTATATCTATTCCTAGTTCTACATTTTTTGAATGGGGCATGCTTATTTAAGATGGTGAGGAAGGCACATTTAAATAATAGCCAGGCATCATCTACTGACGGGATGAGGTCAATGTCATTCCAGGATATCCTGGCCAGGTCGATTAGAAAGGCCTGCTCACAGAACTGTTTTAGGGAGCGTTTGACAGTGATGAGGGGTGGTCGTTTGGTCGCAGACCCATTACGGATGCAGGCAATGAGGCAGTGATCGCTGAGATCTTGATCGAAAACAGCAGAGGTGTATTTAGAGGGTGAGTTAGTTAGGATGACATCTATGAGGGTGCCCGTGTTTACAGGTTTGGAGTTGTACCTGGTAGGTTCATTGATAATTTGTGTGAGAGGGCATCAGGCTTGGATTGTAGGATGGCCGGGGTGTTAAGCATGTCCCAGTTTAGGTCACCTAGTAGCACGAGCTCAGAAGATAGATGGGGGCAATCAATTCACATATGGTATAGAGGGCACAGCTGGGGGCAGAGGAAGGTCTATAGAAAGTGGCAACAGTGAGAGACTTGTTTCTGGAAAGGTGAATTTTTAGTTAAAGCTCGAATTGTTTGGGTACAGACTTGGATAGTAATACAGAACTCTGCAGGCTATCTTTGCAGTAGATTGCAACACCGCCCCCTTTGGCAGTTCTATCTTGGTGGAAAATGTTATAGTTAGCCATGGAGATTTCAGGGTTTTTGATGGTTTTCCTAAACCAGGATTCAGACACGACTAAGACATCCGGGTTGGCAGAGTGTGCTAAAGCAGTGAGTAATCAAATTTAGGGAGTAGGCTTCTAATGTTAACATGCATGCAACCAAGGTTATTACGGTTACAGAAGTCAACAAATGAGAGCGCCTGGGGAATGGGAGCGGAGCTAGGCACTGCAGGTCCTGGATTAACCTCTACATCACCAGTGGACTCGATGGGACAGTGTGGAGAAGAGGAAGACCAGCTGGAAGGATCTGTGGGCCATGGAAGCGAGGCGGTTGAGCTTTTCCATCAGAGCAACATATGACGTCCTTCCAACACCAGTTAATCTTCACCAATGGTATGGTGAAGATCCGGACTGTGCCCTCTGTTCCATGCCAGCCAACCTCAGGCACATTCTCACAGGGTGTAAAACAAGCCTCATGAAAAGGACGCTACACTTGGCGTCACAACCAAGTCCTTAAAAACCTTGCGTCCGCCCTGAGGACAAGCGAGCTGCCACCAACTCCCTACTACCCACAGTGGCATCACACTGTTACGGACAAACTTTGTCCGCGACTGGGTGCTAAACCACCTGCAAGAGCGGCTCTACACCATTAGAGCGAGACCAGCTGTGCTTGGCCCGCGACTGGAAAATGCTAGCTGACATTGGCCGGCAACTTGTGTTTCCTCCGGAGATCGCAACCACCACCCTAAGACCTGACATGATGCTCTGGTCCCGTTCGCTCAATAAGGTCTTCATCATTGAGCTCACAGTACCCTGGGAGGACTCAGTAGATGAGGCTTATGAGCTGAAAACATCTGCGCTATGCTGATCTAGCTGGGAAGCACGGCATCATGGCTGGAACACAGAAGTCCGACCAGTGGAGGTGGGCTGCAGAGGTTTTGTGGCAACATCTACAACCAGACTGCTTAGAGACCTGGGAATTAAGGGCCAGAGCCAGCGTTCTGCAATCAAAGCTGTATCGGAGGCGGCAGAAGGCAGCAGTCAGTGGCTCTGGATGAAGAGGAAAGACCCCAGCTGGGCCCCGAAGTGAGAGGGCCAGGAGGTATGCGGTCAACAATGCTTGACTCAGGGAGGAGGACGCCCCTGCCATGCATAGTCCCATGGGATGTTGGCTATCAACAACAAGGCAAGTCCTATGACTAATTGGGAATGGGACGCAAGCGTAGGATTGATCACCCTGTCGCTGGCCGCCTTTGGGGAGGGTGTATAGTGTGAAAGGCCGAAACACCCTAGGAACCAAAGGTACACTACTGACGATGCGCTCCCCAAATTTCACCATGCTCACTGTTCATTAACTCTTGGAAGTGCTTGCACAAAGGATAGTAACATCTCATCCTGTGTTCTTGGAATCTACATCACCAGAGAAACAGAGGAAATGTAGGATAAGGGTACGGCTAAATGCTATATGAACTGGCCGTCTAGCACGTTCGGAACAGAGAGGAAAAGGAGCAGGTTTCTGGGCACGATAACATAGATTCAAGGCATAGTGTACAGACAAAGGTAAGGTAGGATGTGAGTACATTGGAGGTAAACCTAGGCATTGAGTAATGATGAGAGAGATATAGTCTCTAGAGACGTTTAAACCAGGTGATGTCATCGCATATGTAGGAGGTGGAACAACATGGTTGGTTAAGGGATATTGAGCAGGGCTAGAGGCTCTACAGTGAAATAGGACAGTAGTGGCCAGCTATCATATTTGTTGCCAGCTATCATATATTTGTTGATGTAAAGAGCGTGGGGCCTAGGATTGAGCCTTGGGGTACTCCTTTGGTGACAGGGAGTGGCTGAGGCTGTCTGACTTTATACACGGCACTCTATGAGAGGTAGCTAGCAAAGTGTTAGTGAATGTTATGTGTTTTCTCCAGGATCTACTGTGGTGGTGGTCTGCAGGGCTGTCCCGTCCTTTGAATTTGACCAATTATACTGGATGGAAAACAGATCTTTTGTGGAGAGGAACCAGACGACCCTACCAGTGTTTTATAACGTTTCACAGTGAGTACACTCACTACAGAACATACCTGGGTTCAAATACTATTTAAAATCACTTAACATAACACACTTGACTGTTTCTCCAGAGAGAATGACCATCACCAGGCATCGCTGGTGATCAGTCAGATGTCAGAGGAGCAGCTGAGGAACACATACACCTGTCAACTGGATTCTTCATCTGGGAACGACAAGGTCTCCATCACCTTCCAACAGAAGAGTAAGTCAAGCAGCCTCTTAAAGGGACATCTTAGCTTTCCAATCATCTAAAATATTACAGAGTCTGCCTTTATCAAACTCTACTGGTCATTTCACAGAACCCTCTCTTCTGCTCTTAGGTTACCATGACATTTAATCAAGAAGATATTATCTCTTCTGCTCTTAGGTTACCATGACATTTAATCAAGAAGATATTATCTCTTCTGCTCTTAGGTTACCATGACATTTAATCAAGAAGATATTATCTCTTCTGCTCTTAGGTTACCATGACATTTAATCAAGAAGATATTATCTCTTCTGCTCTTAGGTTACCATGACATTTAATCAAGAAGATATTATCTCTTCTGCTCTTAGGTTACCATGACATTTAATCAAGAAGATATTATCTCTTCTGCTCTTAGGTTACCATGACATTTAATCAAGAAGATATTATCGCTTCTGCTCTTAGGTTACCATGACATTTAATCAAGAAGATATTATCTATTCTGCTCTTAGGTTACCATGACATTTAATCAAGAATATATGATCTATTTTGCTCTTAGGTTACCATGACATTTAATCAATAATATATTATGATCACTTCTGTGTGAAATGATGATGATTTTCTGTGATTTTTTTTCTCTCCAGTTTCTCTTTCTGCTGTACAGTAACAGCGGTTTGATATAACCAGGTTTATGTGTGTGTGCGTGTGCGTGTGTGTGTGTGTGTATTTCATGTCACCCTTTAGGTCCACCCCAGTTCCACTTCCTGGTGCTGGGTATAGTGGGGGTCTTTGTCGTAATGGTGGTGGTGGTGACTGTTGTCTATGTCAAGCTGAAGGTGGACATCATTCTATTTCTCAGAGATGATCTGGGTTGGCATCATCACAATGTCTCTGGTGAGAATAACACCTAACTCCAAACATGCCAATGTCTCATGCAAACGATCGTTGTAGATCGTGTTTCACCACATGATTTGGATGAATTGTGTTAGTTTCAAATGGGATGTGTAACAACGCCTATGTACTGTGTTATAATGCCTATGTACTGTGTTATAATGCCTATGTGCTGTGTTACATTGTCTATGTATGTACTGTGTTATAACTTGCCTGAATGGTGTGTTTCAGATGGGAAGCGTTACGATGCATATGTGTTGTGTTATAAGAGTGACACAGAGTCAGGTGTCAGTGAGGAGGACAGGCGTCAGGTGGAGGAGGTGCTGGAGGAGGAGTATGGTTACAGGCTGTGTCTCTACGACCGTGACGTGCTCCCTGGGGAGGGTGAGTCAGTCCACTGTCCTCACATTTCTCCTCATACTGGTGTGTGTGTGGTGTGTGTGTGTGTGTGCGTGTTTGTGTGTATGCACTGTTCTTCTACCTCTACCTGTTTCTCTACCTGTTCCTCTACCTGTTCTTTTACCTCGACCTGTTCCTCTACCTCTACCTGTTCCTCTACCTGTTCTTTTACCTCTACCTGTTCCTCTACCTCTACCTGTTCCTCTACCTCTACCTGTTCCTCTACCTGTTCCTCTACCTGTTCTTTTACCTCTACCTGTTCCTCTACCTCTACCTGTTCCTCTACCTCTACCTGTTCCTCTACCTCTACCTGTTCCTCTACATCTACCTGTTCATCTACCTGTACCTGTTCCTCTACCTCTACCTGTCCCTCTACCTCTACCTGTTCCTCTACCTCTACCTGTTCCTCTACCTCTACCTGTTCCTCTACCTGGTTCCTCTACCTCTACCTGTTCATCTACCTTTACCTACCTCTACCTGTTCATCTACCTGTACCTGTTCCTCTACCTCTACCTGTCCCTCTACCTCTACCTGTTCCTCTACCTCTACCTGTTCCTCTACCTCTACCTGTTCCTCTACCTCTACCTGTTCCTCTACCTCTACCTGTCCCTCTACCTCTACCTGTCCCTCTTCAACCTGTTTCTCTACCTGTACCTGTTCCACTACCTGTACCTGTTTCTCTACCTCTACCTGCCCCTCTACCTCTACCTGTTCTTCTACTTCTACCTGTTCCTCTACCTCTACCTGTTCCTCTACCTGTTCCTCTACCTGTTCATCTACCTCTACCTGTTCCTCTGCCTCTACCTGTGCCTCTACCTCTACCTGTTCTTCTACCTCTACCTGTTCATCTACCTCTACCTGTTCCTCTGCCTCTACCTGTTCCTCTACCTCTACCTGTTCCTCTACCTGGTCCTCTACCTCTACCTGTTCCTCTACCTGTTCATCTACCTTTACCTGGACCTCTACCTGTTCATCTACCTGTACCTGTTCCTCTACCTGTTCCTCTACCTCTACCTGTTCCTCTACCTGTACCTCTACCTGTTCCTCTACCTCTACCTGTTCTTCTACCTCTACCTGTTCCACTACCTGTTCCCTACCTGTTCCTCTACCTGTTCCTCTACCTGTTCCTCTACCTCTACCTGTTCATCTACCTCTACCTGTTTCTCTACCTGTTCCTCTACTTCTACCTGGTCCTCTACCTCTACCTGTTCATCTACCTCTACCTCTACCTGTCCCTCTACCTGTACCTCTACCTGTTCATCTACCTGTTCCTCTACCTGTTCATCTACCTGTACCTGTTCCTCTACCTGTTCCTCTACCTGTTCCTCTACCTCTACCTGTTCCTCTACCTGTTCATCTACCTCTACCTGTTCCTCTACCTGTTCCTCTACCTGTTCATCTTCCTGTACATGTTCCTCTACCTCTACCTGTTCCTCTACCTGTTCCTCTACCTGTTCATCTACCTCTACCTGTTCATCTACCTGTACCTGTTACTCTACCTGTTCCTCTACCTGTATCTGTTCTTCTACCTGTATCTGTTCCTCTACATCTACCTCTACCTGTTCCTCTACCTGTTCATCTACCTCTACCTGTACCTCTATCTGTTCCTTTCCTGTTCCTGAACCTGTTCCTCGACCTGTACCTCTACCTGTTCCTCTACCTGTACCTGTTCTTGTTCCTGTACCTGTTCTTCTTCCTATACCTGTTCCTGTTCTTGTACCTGTTCCTGTATCCATTCTCGTTCCTGTTCCTGTATTTGTACCTGTTCCTGTACCTGTTCTTGTTCCTGTATCCGTTCTCGTTCCTGTTCCTGTTCTTGTTCTTGTACATTTTCCTGTATGCACTACTGTTCTTGTTCTTGTTCCTGTTCCTGTATCTCTTCTTGTTCCTGTACCTGTGCCTCTACCTGTACCAGTTCCCATATCCATTCCCGTACCTGTTCCCATTCCAGTTCCTGTATTTGTTCCGTGTTCTTGTTCGTACCCGTTTTCTTCCTATTCCTGTATCCGTACCTGTTCCTGTACAGGTTCTTATTCCTGTTCAGGTTACTGTTCCTGTACAGGTTCCTGTTCCTGTATCTGTTCCTGTTCCTGTACCCGTTCCCATATCCATTCCCATACCTGTTCCCATTCCAGTTCCTGTACGTGTAACCGTTCCCGTTTTTCTTCCTATTCCTGTATCCTGTACCTGTATCTGTTCCTGTCCTGTTCCTGTTCCTGTTCCTGTACCTGTTCCTGTTCTGTATCTGTATCTGTTCCTGTACCCGTCCCTGTTCCTGTATCCATTCCTGTACCTGTTCTGTATCTGTTCCTGTTCTTGTATCTGTTCCTTTTCCTGTTCCTGTACCTGTTCCTGTATCTGTTCTGTTCCTGTATCTGTTCCTGTTCCTGTGTCCCTGTTCCTGTTCCATTCCTGTTCCTGTTCCTGTTCCTGTTCCTGTTCTGTTCTGTTCCTGTTCCCATTCCTGTATCTGTTCCTGTATCTGTTCCTGTATCTGTATCTGTTCCTGTACCTGTATCTGTTCCTGTACCTGTTCCTGTACCTGTTCCTGTTCCTGTATCTGTTCCTGTTCCTGTACCTGTTCCTGTATCTGTTCCCTGTATCTGTTCCTGTATCTGTTCTGTATCTGTTCCTGTTCCTGTTCTGTTCCTGTTCTGTTCTGTATCTGTTCCTGTATCCTGTTCCTGTATCCTGTATCTGTTCCTGTTCCTGTTCCTGTTCCTGTTTCTGTATCTGTTCCTGTTCCTGTTCCTGTTCCTGTTCCTGTATCTATCTGTTCCTGTATCTGTATCTGTTCCTGTATCTGTATCTGTTCCTGTACCTGTATCTGTTCCTGTTCCTGTTTCTGTATCTGTTCCTGTACCTGTTCCTGTTCCCTGTTCCTGTTCCTGTATCTGTTCCTGTTCCTGTTCCTGTTCCTGTATCTGTTCCTGTACCTGTACCTGTATCTGTTCCTGTTCCTGTTCCTGTACCTGTTCCTGTTCCTGTACCTGTACCTGTTCCTGTATCTGTTCCTGTATCTGTATCAGTAAAGTATGTGCTCTGTGTTTCCAGCGGTGGCTGAGGCGGTGCTGGGGTGTATAGAGCAGAGCCGGAGACTGATCCTGGTGCCCAGCAGTCTGGGGCTGAACCCAGGACAGGACAGCCAGTATAGTCTGCTCACTGGGCTCCATGCTGCACTGGTGGAACGGCAGACCTGGCTAATCCTCATCCAGACAGAGTCAGCCCCAGACAGCCAGGTAGTTATGCCTAAGGACGAGTTCTGCCTATGGACGACAGTTAGCTTTCCTGGGTGTGTCCCAAATGGCACCCAATGTTATGGGCCCTGGTCTAAAGTAGTGCACTATAACGGGAATAGGGTGCCATTTGGGATGATTCGTTGGTGAATGTGCGCTGTCCCTGTCAAATCAATTTCCCAAATAAACAGGTAGACCTGGAGCTGATGCCATGCTGTCCTATCTAACTAAATAAACAGGTTCCTAGACCTGGAGCTGATGCCATTCCTGTCTATCTAACTAAATAAACAGGTAGACCTGGAGCTGATGCCATGCTGTCTATCTAACTAAATAAACAGGTAGACCTGGAGCTGATGCCATGCTGTCTATCTAACTAAATAAACAGGTAGACCTGGAGCTGATGCCATGCTGTCTATCTAACTAAATAAACAGGTAGACCTGGAGCTGATGCCTTGCTGTCTATCTAACTAAATAAACAGGTAGACCTGGAGCTGATGCCATGCTGTCTATCTAACTAAATAAACAGGTAGACCTGGAGCTGATGCCATGCTGTCTATCTAACTAAATAAACAGGTAGACCTGGAGCTGATGCCTTGCTGTCTATCTAACCAGGTAGACCTGGAGCTGATGCCTTGCTGTCTATCTAACTAAATAAACAGGTAGACCTGGAGCTGATGCCTTGCTGTCTATCTATTTCCCTAAATAAACAGGTAGACCTGGAGCTGATGCCATGCTGTCTATCTAACTAAATAAACAGGTAGACCTGGAGCTGATGCCATGCTGTCTATCTAACTAAATAAACAGGTAGACCTGGAGCTGATGCCTTGCTGTCTATCTAACTAAATAAACAGGTAGACCTGGAGCTGATGCCATGCTGTCTATCTAACTAAATAAACAGGTAGACCTGGAGCTGATGCAATTGCTGTCTATCTAACTAAATAAACAGGTAGACCTGGAGCTGATGCCATGCTGTCTATCTAACTAAATAAACAGGTAGACCTGGAGCTGATGCCATGCTGTCTATCTCTAAATAAACAAGACCTAGTGATCTTGTTAAACAGGTAGACCTGGAGCTGATGCCTTGCTGTCTATCTAACTAAATAAACAGGTAGACCTGGAGCTGATGCCTTGCTGTCTATCTAACTAAATAAACAGGTAGACCTGGAGCTGATGCCTTGCTGTCTATCTAACTAAATAAACAGGTAGACCTGGAGCTGATGCCTTGCTGTCTATCTAACTAAATAAACAGGTAGACCTGGAGCTGATGCCTTGCTGTCTATCTAACTAAATAAACAGGTAGACCTGGAGCTGATGCCTGAAGCTGCTGTCTATCTAACTAAATAAACAGGTAGACCTGGAGCTGATGCCTTGCTGTCTATCTAACTAAATAAACAGGTAGACCTGGAGCTGATGCCTTGCTGTCTATCTACTAACTAAATAAAACAGGTAGACCTGGAGCTGATGCCTTGCTGTCAGGGTTTCTTCAATTTCATTTCCAAATGAATGCTTCTACTTTTCAAACGCCTCAATTCCATTTCCTTTGAAACGGCTTCAACTACTTTTCCTTTCCGAAGCTGACTAGAAACACTTTGTATTTTTCCACTTGTGCAATTGGTTGTGCATATTTGTCTTCAGTGCTTTTTCGAAATTCTATTTTGTAATGAAAAGTGCTACATAAGCTCAATTAGTAATTGTAACCTTAACACAACACCTAGTGATCTTGTTCAAGGGGTTCGGATCTCTTGGTGTAACAACTAAGGTGTTGGGTTGGTAGTCGGTGGACCTCCGTTCAAGTCCCGGTCGGGGTTACCCCCCCCCAAAAAAAAATTCACTACATTATTCTGTAAACGTTTTAGGTGGATCTGAAGCTGGACTCCCTCCCTGAGGCCCTGCGGCTGCTGGCCCAGTCAGGACACACCGTCACCTGGAGGCGCTCCCACTCCAAACCCCTGTCCTCAGCCTTCTGGAAGGAGCTGCGTTACCGTATGCCTGCCACGACCAGGTGGCGCCCCCAAAGGACAGAGGACCATTCTGTGATTATATAGGCTCCAGGGCAGGGTTTGGGTTCAGTCAATTCACAAAGTAAACTCAAATTCAAATGATATAATGGCATCTATTTTCAATTATCTTCACCCCCAACCCTGCTCCGGGGTGAAGAGGAGTGAAATAAATGCATCTAATGTGATTAATCATTTTTACCTGTAAGAGTGAAATAACTTTCCTTCCAATGTTTAAAAATCAGAATGGTGTGGGCTTACCCCAGCATCAGAATGGTGTGGGTTACCCCAGCATCAGAATGGTGTGGGCTTACCCCAGCATCAGAATGGTGTGGGCTTACCCCAGCATCAGAATGGTGTGGGCTTACCCCAGCATCAGAATGGTGTGGGCTTACCCCAGCATCAGAATGGTGTGGGCTTACCCCAGCATCAGAAGAGCATCAGAATGGTGTGGGCTTACCCCAGCATCAGAATGGTGTGGGCTTACCCCAGCATCAGAATGGTGTGGGCTTACCCCAGCATCAGAATGGTGTGGGCTTACCCCAGCATCAGAATGGTGTGGGCTTACCCCAGCATCAGAATGGTGTGGGCTTACCCCAGCATCAGAATGGTGTGGGCTTACCCCAGCATCAGAATGGTGTGGGCTTACCCCAGCATCAGAATGGTGTGGGCTTACCCCAGCATCAGAATGGTGTGGGCTTACCCCAGCATCAGAATGGGTGCATCAGGGTGTGGGCTTACCCCAGCATCAGAATGGTGTGGGCTTACCCCAGCATCAGAATGGTGTGGGCTTACCCCAGCATCAGAATGGTGTGGGCTTACCCCAGCATCAGAATGGTGTGGGCTTACCCCAGCATCAGAATGGTGTGGGCTTACCCCAGCAACAGAATGGTGTGGGCTTACCCCAGCAACAGAATGGTGTGGGCTGTCGTGGAATTATCAGAATTTGTTGGTAACATTTGTAAGATGTTTAATATTCATCAAATGTGTGTAAGTTACTTCTCATCAGAATGGTATTTTTGTGTAATTCTGATGTGAGGTTGCAGTTATCTGTTCTATGTCAAAACTAAGTTGCCTGGGCCGCTGAGAGGGGAGAGGTCAAAGTGTCATCATGTGTAAACATATCTTTTATTCCCTACCTTTCCCAGTGGGGAAAGGAGGGTTTGCAGTGTCTGGAATCATTCTATGCTCCCTCTTATGTTGTTTCTATCTTAACCTATAGCCTCACCCTCCTCTCCGTGAGTTTGTCCAGGAGGTTGTATTTAGAGTGGGTTGTATCTAAATGACAATTTGATATATGCCTGTTGATTTAGAGGATTGGTTTATGGTTCTGGGGTTTAGGAAAGGAGACAAAGCTGAACGATGAATTATGTCTATGCTGTCTGACTATGTGTATCTTTGCTATTAAAGGAACTCAGTTGCATTGTAAGGGGGCTCTCAGATAATTCAGGGGGAGACACTGAATTTATCTGAGAGTCACAGGATTGTGATAAGAGCTCATATAATTAAAGATGGACTTTTATAACTAACTCTGACGTGTGTGTGTGGTTTGCTCCCATGATTTGGTAAATAGAGGAAATTTCCACGACAGGGCTTACCCCAGCAACAGAATGGTGTGGGCTTACCCCAGCAACAGAATGGTGTGGGCTTACCCCAGCAACAGAATGGTGTGGGCTTACCCCAGCAACAGAATGGAGTGGGCTTACCCCAGCAACAGAATGGTGTGGGCTTACCCCAGCAACAGAATGGAGTGGGCTTACCCCAGCAACAGAATGGTGTGGGCTTACCCCAGCAACAGAATGGTGTGGGCTTACCCCAGCAACAGAATGGTGTGGGCTTACCCCAGCAACAGAATGGTGTGGGCTTACCCCAGCAACAGAATGGTGTGGGCTTACCCCAGCAACAGAATGGTGTGGGCTTACCCCAGCAACAGAATGGTGTGGGCTTACCCCAGCAACAGAATAGTGTGGGCTTACCCCAGCAACAGAATGGTGTGGGCTTACCCCAGCAACAGAATGGTGTGGGCTTACCCCAGCAACAGAATGGTGGGGCTTACCCCAGCAACAGAATGGTGGGGCTTATCCCAGCAACAGAATGGTGGGGGCTTACCCGGCAACAGAATGGTGGGGCTTACCCCAGCAACAGAATGGTGTGGGCTTACCCCAGCAACAGAATAGTGGGGCTTACCCCAGCAACAGAATGGTGCGGGCTTACCCCAGCAACAGAATGGTGTGGGCTTACCCCAGCAACAGAATGGTGTGGGCTTACCCCAGCAACAGAATGGTGTGGGCTTACCCCAGCAACAGAATGGTGTGGGCTTACCCCAGCAACAGAATGGTGTGGGCTTACCCCAGCAACAGAATAGTGTGGGCTTACCCCAGCAACAGAATGGTGTGGGCTTACCCCATCAACAGAATACAGAATGGCTGATTGGCCAGCTCGGCCAATGAGCCAATGAGCCAACATTACATCATGTTCTATGAGGAAATAGCAAGAAGTGTATTTGAGATATAAGTTTGAGGTGGGTTTTGTGTGTTTTGTTTTCTCAAATGTATGCATTGGCCACAAATATGAGTGTAGGACATAACTTGAGTTAATGGAATATGAACTTCTAAAAGTGAGATTTTCACTGGACAGCTACTTTAAGACCCATTGACTCTGCTTGTCTAGTAGACAGAAGAATTGTCTTTCTCGCTCTACCTGTTTCTCTACCTGTTTCTCTCTGTTACCAGTCGGGGCCAGACCCCCCCCACACACACACACACACAAAAAAAAAAAAACTTTAAGAGATTCAAGGAAAGACCACCCACAGCAGCAGGTCACACCTCAGTGTACTTACGTACACTTCCAACAAAACATGAGACAGAAATGACAGTGAGAAGAAATGCATGAATTCCTTGGCCCTGGTATTTCACAGGGCTGCTGTGTAGGAGTCTGCTATGGTAATAGTCACAATAGAATCACCAAGTACATTGACATGAACCAGGAAGTTGACCTGGTGAACAACAGTAAACAGAATGTCCAGACAGGATATGTAGATGAAGAATTGGCTCATAATCCACATGGTATGAGTAGATGGGATTGTGACATGTGTAGATGAAGAATGGGCTCATAATCCACATAGTATGAGTAGATGGGATTGTGACATGTGTAGATGAAGAATGGGCTCATAATCCACATAGTATGAGTAGATGGGATTGTGACATGTGTAGATGAAGAATGGGCTCATAATCCACATAGTATGAGTAGATGGGATTGTGACATGTGTAGATGAAGAATTGTCTCATAATCCACATAGTATGAGTAGATGGGATTGTGACATGTGTAGATGAAGAATTGGCTCATAATCCACATAGTATGAGTAGATGGGATTGTGACATGTGTAGATGAAGAATTGGCTCATAATCCACATAGTATGAGTAGATGGGATTGTGACATGTGTAGATGAAGAATGGGCTCATAATCCACATAGTATGAGTAGATGGGATTGTGACATGTGTAGATGAAGAATGGGCTCATAATCCACATAGTATGAGTAGATGGGATTGTGACATGTGTTGATGAAGTCCTTTATGACTGATTGCATGTGTCTTGTTTTGTGTTAATGTATGTGGTGTTTTAGTTCTGTTTTATCGAGACAGTATTAATTATTAAGCCTTTATTTGGGCATTTAAGCCTGGACATACAATGCACTTAGGGTCTATGGGACCTGGTCAAAAGTAATGGACTATATGGGACACAGCCTCACTGACTCTGTCTAAAGTAATGGACTATATGGGACACAGCCTCACTGACTCTATCAAAAGTAATGGACTATATGGGACACAGCCTCACTGGTTCTGTCAAAAGATGTCAAACCAAGTCTTGAGAGGCTGTGCCAAAGCCTGTATCATTCATTACATAACACATCTGTCCACCCCACTCTGTTTGCAAGGTATTGGTCTATAGACTCACCACTGTTCAGTGTTACTAATGTATTGGTCTATAGACTCACCACTGTTCAGTGTTACTAATGTATTGGTCTATAGACTCACCACTGTTCAGTGTTACTAATGTATTGGTCTATAGACTCACCACTGTTCAGTGTTACTAATGTATTGGTCTATAGACTCACCACTGTTCAGTGTTACTAATGTATTGGTCTATAGACTCACCACTGTTCAGTGTTACTAATGTATTGGTCTATAGACTCACCACTGTTCAGTGTTACTAATGTATTGGTCTATAGACTCACCACTGTTCAGTGTTACTAATGTATTGGTCTATAGACTCACCACTGTTCAGTGTTGCTGATGTATTGGTCTATAGACTCACCACTGTTCAGTGTTACTAATGTATTGGTCTATAGACTCACCACTGTTCAGTGTTACTAATGTATTGGTCTATAGACTCACCACTGTTCAGTGTTACTAATGTATTGGTCTATAGATTCACCACTGTTCAGTGTTACTAATGTATTGGTCTATAGACTCACCACTGTTCAGTGTTACTAATGTATTGGTCTATAGACTCACCACTGTTCAGTGTTGCTGATGTATTGGTCTATAGACTCACCACTGTTCAGTGTTGCTGATGTATTGGTCTATAGACTCACCACTGTTCAGTGTTACTAATGTATTGGTCTATAGACTCACCACTGTTCAGTGTTGCTGATGTATTGGTCTATAGACTCACCACTGTTCAGTGTTACTAATGTATTGGTCTATAGACTCACCACTGTTCAGTGTTACTAATGTATTGGTCTATAGACTCACCACTGTTCAGTGTTACTAATGTATTGGTTCTATAGACTCACCACTGTTCAGTGTTGCTGATGTATTGAAACTGTGCTTCAATAAATGTTTTGGACTTGTAACACAGCTGCCTTCTCTTACATCACAGATCAGCCTTGCATACTTACATATTTCACACTCCGTCTACCCACACCCACAGATGCACAGAATCCCAAAGATGGTGTGAAACTTCTAGAGAAGTAGAGCTCTCTGCATCTAACCAGGAAATGGACGTTGACACAGGAAACTGGTGGTCATGTTTTCACATGGTGCATCTCTGAGGGAAGCCAGTATCAGATATGATTGGTTTCCAACCGTCTAAGAGGCAAGCTGCACAGACTAGTGGCTAAAGGAGAACAGAGCAGTGGAACGCAGGGAAACTAGTTCAGATGAGTCCCTTTTCATTTACTAGGAAAGGAAGGGACTGACAGCTATTTGTCTGGTTTTAGAATGGTGAAAGAGATTCTGTTTCCAGGAAACCCAGATCCTTGTGACAGTTATGACACGCAGTGGTGGGTTGATATTGGAATGAATGAAGTGGTGGGTTGATATTGGAATGAATGAAGTGGTGGGTTTGATATTGGAATGAATGAAGTGGTGGGTTGATATTGGAATGAATGAAGTGGTGGGTTTGATATTGAAATGAAGGAAGTGGTGGGTTTGATATTGGAATGAATGCAGTGGTACGGAGTGATGCACCCTGGACCGTCACTGGCTTTAGCAATCATCGCATGTTTTCTGCAGAGATACTTCTGTGAAAGTCGCTGGGACAAGGAAGAAGGTACTTATCTTTATTATCAAACAATTGTATAAAACAACATTTATAGATTTGACCAGGTAGATATTCCATGTGCATATAGACATATCATATGCCTTCAGTATTAATGACATTATTTACATTATACGTACATCTGTGTGGAATGAGAGATGTCTTTCTTGTGTGACACGTGTAGGTTTGAAGCCAGGCTCAGAGACGTACGGCTACAAAGCTTTCTCTGGGGAGGGGTTTGTCATGCAATGTACCAAACCACAGTCTGCCGGTCTCTGTGAGCGCCTCTACAACATCACAGCCAGCTCTGAGGAAGCTGATTGGTCGAAGGCCGAGGGGGAAACCAACAGAGACAGAGTTGACGGGGCCGTGACAGGACGGGGGAACGCACTCTGGTTCTCTACCGTTACTGCAAAGGACTCTGGGATGTACACATGCCACACAGGGTAGGTAGTCTGTTGACGGTCTTTGGGTAGGCCCTCTCTCTGTTTCACAGGGTAGGTAGTCTGTATTGACTCTGTTTGGGTTGGCCCCTCTCTCTGTTTCCACAGGGTAGGTTGTCTGTATTGACTCTGTTTGGGTAGGCCCCTCTCTCTGTTTCACAGGGTAGGTACTGTATTGACTCTGTTTGGGTAGGCCCCTCTCTCTGTTTCCACAGGGTAGGTAGTCTATATTGACTCTGTTTGGGTAGGCCCCTCTCTCTGTTTCACAGGGTAGGTAGTCTGTATTGACTCTGTTTGGGTAGGTAGTCTGTATTGAGTCTGTTTGGGTAGGTAGTCTGTATTGACTCTGTTTGGGTAGGCCCCTCTCTCTGTTTCCACAGGTTAGGCAGTCTGTATTGACTCTGTTTGGGTAGGCCCCTCTCTCTGTTTCCACAGGGTAGGTAGTCTGTATGGACTCTGTTTGGGTAGGCCCCTCTCTCTGTTTCACAGGGTAGGTAGTCTGTATTGACTCTGTTTGGGTAGGCCCCTCTCTCTGTTTCACAGGGTAGGTAGTCTGTATTGACTCTGTTTGGGTAGGCCCCTCTCTCTGTTTCCTGCCCTTTGATCAGAAGAAGTGAGAGAAGCTTTGGTGGAATGGACGGATGAAGTGAAGTAGTGTAACTCTCCAAAACATGCCACGTCATTACATGAATTCTCTTCAGGACCAAAACGCCTTCACAAAGACAGTACAAATTCGGGTTCTTACTTTGAACAGTTTGCCTGGGTTTGATTTTGAAAAACAGTTTGCCTATATTTTTGACCTTTCCAAGAACAATGTGTGAATTTGAATGTGTGTTGTTATTATCACAGTGGTATGGTGATCCACGTCTATGTGGAGGTGCTGGAGAGGGCCAACCTGGGGTGCAGGGACACAGAGGAGAACAGAGTCACACTGGTTCTGGGCAAGGTGGCAGGATCCCATGTCCTGGGATCAAATGTCGGACACAGAGGTCAGAGGTCACATGGTACAAGGTGATTATTCCAGCAGATTTTTGGATGGATGAATGGATGGATGGTTGGGTGGATGGTTGGATGGGTGGTTGGATGTTTGGATGGATGGATGGATGGTTGAATGAATGGATGGGTGGGTGTAGGTGGGTGGGTGGGTGGTGGGTGAGTGGTGGTGGTGGTGAGTGAGTGAGTGAGTGGAGAGTGAGTGGGTGAGTGAGTGAGTGAGTGAGTGAGTGAGTGAGTGAGTGAGTGAGTGAGTGGTGGGTGGGTGGGTGGGTGGGTGGGTGGGGTGGGTGGGTGGGTGGGTGGGTGGGTGGGTGGGTGGGTGGGTGGGTGGGTGGGTGGGTGGGTGGGTGGGTGTATAGGTGGGTGGGTGGGTGGGTGGGTGGTTGGATGGGTGGGTGGGTGGGTGGTTGGTTGGGTAGGATGGGTGGATGGATGGATGGATGGATGGATGGATGGGTGGGTGGGTGGGTAGGTAGGTTGGGTAGGTGGGTGGTTGGTTGGGTAGGTGGGTAGATGGATGGGTGGGTGGGTGGGTGGTTGGATTGGTGGATGGGTGGGTAGGTGGGTGGTATATTGATGGACGGCAGGTTTTACCTGATGTTTGTTTCTCTTCAGAATGTAGTTATGGTATCATTCCACTGCATCTAAGACTTTACACAAACTCCTAACCTTTAGTAAACACAAGTACAAGCCTTACACACCCATGTGACCGGTTACACACCTGATCACCTGTGACAGGTCAACACATGTATGGAATAAATAGACGAACGTACAAAGAAATGAACAAACGACTGAACAGGCAAACAAGTGAATAATGGCTTTACATCATGGGTTTCTCTGCAGGATGCCAGGCCTGTGTGTGAGATACAGGATAAGAGGACTATCTCTGTGGTAGACCGGTATACTCTTCTGCTGGGTACTGTCTATGTGAGTGATGCTACAGTGTATTTCTGTGACTACACCTACGAAGACAACGGGATCCCCTGGACAGTCAGGAGATCTGTTA
>NW_024609776.1:37500-52500 GCF_018296145.1 Oncorhynchus tshawytscha
CCCTGTAGATGAATGTCTCTTCTGTCTCCTTCCCTGTATTGACCCTGTAGATGAATGTCTCTTCTGTCTCCTTCCCTGTATTGACTCTGTAACCTGAATGTCTCTTCTGTCTCCTTCCCTGTAGATGAATGTCTCTTCTGTCTCCTTCCCTGTATTGACCCTGTAGATGAATGTCTCTTCTGTCTCCTTCCCTGTATTGACTCTGTAGATGAATGTCTCTTCTGTCTCCTTCCCTGTATTGACCCTGTAGATGAATGTCTCTTCTGTCTCCTTCCCTGTATTGACCCTGTAACCTGAATGTCTCTTCTGTCTCCTTCCCTGTATTGACTCTGTAGATGAATGTCTCCTTACCTGTATTGACCCTGTAGATGAATGTCTCTTCTGTCTCCTTCCCTGTATTGACCCTGTAGATGAATGTCTCCTTACCTGTATTGACCCTGTAGATGAATGTCTCTTCTGTCTCCTTCCCTGTATTGACCCTGTAGATGAATGTCTCCTTACCTGTATTGACCCTGTAGATGAATGTCTCTTCTGTCTCCTTCCCTGTATTGACCCTGTAGATGAATGTCTCCTTACCTGTATTGACCCTGTAGATGAATGTCTCTTCTGTCTCCTTCCCTGTATTGACCCTGTAGATGAATGTCTCCTTACCTGTATTGACCCTGTAGATGAATGTCTCTTCTGTCTCCTTCCCTGTATTGACCCTGTAGATGAATGTCTCTTCTGTCTCCTTCCCTGTATTGACCCTGTAGATGAATGTCTCTTCTGTCTCCTTCCCTGTATTGACCCTGTAGATGAATGTCTCTTCTGTCTCCTTCCCTGTATTGACTCTGTAGATGAATGTCTCTTCTGTCTCCTTCCCTGTATTGACCCTGTAGATTAATGTCTCTTCTGTCTCCTTCCCTGTATTGACTCTGTAGATGAATGTCTCTTCTGTCTCCTTCCCTGTCTGTTCATCTACCTGTGCCTCTACCTCTACCCGTTCTTCTACCTCTACCTGTTCCTCTACCTCTACCTGTTCCTCTACCTCTACCTGTTCCTCTACCTGTTCCTGTACATGTTCCTCTACATGTTCCTCTACCTCTATCTGTTCCTCTACCTGTACCTGTTCCTCTACCTGTACCTCTACCTCTACCTGTTCATCGACCTGTACCTGTCCTCTACCTGTTCTTCTACCTCTACCTGTCCCTCTACCTGTTCTTCTACCCCTACCTGTTCCTCTACCTCTACCTGTTCTTCTATCTCTACCTGGTCCTCTACCTCTACCTGTTCTTCTACCTATACCTCTACCTGGTCCTCTACCTGTTCATCTACCTCTACCTGTTCCTCTACCTGTTCATCTACCTCTACCTGTTCATCTACCTGTACCTGTTACTCTACCTGTTCCTCTACCTGTATCTGTTCCACTACCTGTATCTGTTCCTCTACATCTACCTCTACCTCTACCTGTTCATCTACCTCTACATGTTCCTCCACCTCTACCTTTTCCTCTACCTGTACCTGTTCTTGTTCCTGTTCTTCTTCCTATACCTGTTCCTGTTCTTGTACCTGTTCCTGTATCCATTCTCGTTCCTGTTCCTGTATTTGTACCTGTTCCTGTACCTGTTCTTGTTCCTGTATCCGTTCTCGTTCCTGTTCCTGTTCTTGTTCTTGTACATTTTCCTGTATGCACTACTGTTCTTGTTCTTGTTCCTGTTCCTGTATCTCTTCTTGTTCCTGTACCTGTGCCTCTACCTGTACCAGTTCCCATATCCATTCCCGTACCTGTTCCCATTCCAGTTCCTGTACGTGTAACCGTACCCGTTTTTCTTCCTATTCCTGTATCCGTACCTGTTCCTGTACAGGTTCTTATTCCTGTTCAGGTTACTGTTCCTGTACAGGTTCCTGTTCCTGTATCTGTTCCTGTTCCTGTACCCGTTCCCATATCCATTCCCATACCTGTTCCCATTCCCGTTCCCGTTCCTGTACCTGTATCTGTTCCTGTCCTTGTACCTGTTCCTGTACCTGTATCTGTATCTGTTCCTGTATCTGTATCTGTTCCTGTACCCGTCCCTGTTCCTGTTCCTGTATCCATTCCTGTACCTGTTCCTGTATCTGTTCTTGTATCTGTTCCTTTTCCCATTCCTGTACCTGTTCCTGTATCTGTTGCTGTTCCTGTATCTGTTCCTGTTCCTGTATCTGTTCCTGTACCGGTTCCTGTATCTGTTCCTGTTCCTGTATCTGTTCCTGTACCTGTTCCTGTACCTGTTCCTGTATCTGTTCCTGTACCTGTATCTGTTCCTGTATCTGTATCTGTATCTGTTCCTGTTCCTGTATCTGTATCTGTATCTGTTCCTGTACCTGTATCTGTTCCTGTATCTGTTCCTGTACCCGTTCCTGTTCCTGTATCTGTTCCTGTACCTGTACCTGTTCCTGTACCCGTTCTGTTCCTGTACCTGTTCCTGTATCTGTTCCTGTTCCTGTATCTGTTCCTGTATCTGTTCCTGTATCTGTTCCTGTACCTGTATCTGTATCTGTTCCTGTTCCTGTATCTGTTCCTGTATCTGTATCTGTTCCTGTACCTGTTCCTGTTCCTGTATCTGTTCCTGTATCTGTTCCTGTTCCTGTATCTGTTCCTGTATCTGTATCAGTAAAGTATGTGCTCTGTGTTTCCAGCGGTGGCTGAGGCGGTGCTGGGGTGTATAGAGCAGAGCCGGAGACTGATCCTGGTGCCCAGCAGTCTGGGGCTGAACCCAGGGCAGGACAGCCAGTATAGTCTGCTCACTGGGCTCCATGCTGCACTGGTGGAACGGCAGACCTGGCTAATCCTCATCCAGACAGAGTCAGCCCCAGACAGCCAGGTAGTTATGCCTAAGGACGAGTTCTGCCTATGGACGACAGTTAGCTTTGTGGGTGTGTCCCAAATGGCACCCAATGTTATGGGCCCTGGTCTAAAGTAGTGCACTATAACGGGAATAGGGTGCCATTTGGGATGATTCGTTGGTGAATGTGCGCTGTCCCTGTCAAATCAATTTCCCAAATAAACAGGTAGACCTGGAGCTGATGCCATGCTGTCTATCTAACTAAATAAACAGGTAGACCTGGAGCTGATGCCATGCTGTCTATCTAACTAAATAAACAGGTAGACCTGGAGCTGATGCCATGCTGTCTATCTAACTAAATAAACAGGTAGACCTGGAGCTGATGCCATGCTGTCTATCTAACTAAATAAACAGGTAGACCTGGAGCTGATGCCTTGCTGTCTATCTAACTAAATAAACAGGTAGACCTGGAGCTGATGCCATGCTGTCTATCTAACTAAATAAACAGGTAGACCTGGAGCTGATGCCTTGCTGTCTATCTAACTAAATAAACAGGTAGACCTGGAGCTGATGCCATGCTGTCTATCTAACTAAATAAACAGGTAGACCTGGAGCTGATGCCTTGCTGTCTATCTAACTAAATAAACAGGTAGACCTGGAGCTGATGCCTTGCTGTCTATCTAACTAAATAAACAGGTAGACCTGGAGCTGATGCCTTGCTGTCTTACTGCTTCAATTTCATTTCCTTTAAAACTGCTTCAACTACTTTTCAAACGCCCTCAATTCCATTTCCTTTGAAACGGCTTCAACTACTTTTCCTTTCCGAAGCTGACTAGAAACACTTTGTATTTTTCCACTTGTGCAATTGGTTGTGCATATTTGTCTTCAGTGCTTTTTCGAAATTCTATTTTGTAATGAAAAGTGCTACATAAGCTCAATTAGTAATTGTAACCTTAACACAACACCTAGTGATCTTGTTCAAGGGGTTCGGATCTCTTGGTGTAACAACTAAGGTGTTGGGTTGGTAGTCGGTGGACCTCCGTTCAAGTCCCGGTCGGGGTTACCCCCCAAAAAAATTCACTACATTATTCTGTAAACGTTTTAGGTGGATCTGAAGCTGGACTCCCTCCCTGAGGCCCTGCGGCTGCTGGCCCAGTCAGGACACACCGTCACCTGGAGGCGCTCCCACTCCAAACCCCTGTCCTCAGCCTTCTGGAAGGAGCTGCGTTACCGTATGCCTGCCACGACCAGACGGCGCCCCCCAAAGGACGAGACGACCATTCTGTGATTATATAGGCTCCAGGGCAGGGTTTGGGTTCAGTCAATTCACAAAGTAAACTCAAATTCAAATGATATAATGGCATCTATTTTCAATTATCTTCACCCCCAACCAACTGCTCCGGGGTGAAGAGGAGTGAAATAAATGCATCTAATGTGATTAATCATTTTTACCTGTAAGAGTGAAATAACTTTCCTTCCAATGTTTAAAAATAAACAAGTTAAAAAAGCAGCTTTCTGTGTTGGAATGGTGTGGGCTTACCCCAGCATCAGAATGGTGTGGGCTTACCCCAGCATCAGAATGGTGTGGGCTTACCCCAGCATCAGAATGGTGTGGGCTTACCCCAGCATCAGAATGGTGTGGGCTTACCCCAGCATCAGAATGGTGTGGGCTTACCCCAGCATCAGAATGGTGTGGGCTTACCCCAGCATCAGAATGGTGTGGGCTTACCCCAGCATCAGAATGGTGTGGGCTTACCCCAGCATCAGAATGGTGTGGGCTTACCCCAGCATCAGAATGGTGTGGGCTTACCCCAGCATCAGAATGGTGTGGGCTTACCCCAGCATCAGAATGGTGTGGGCTTACCCCAGCATCAGAATGGTGTGGGCTTACCCCAGCATCAGAATGGTGTGGGCTTACCCCAGCATCAGAATGGTGTGGGCTTACCCCAGCATCAGAATGGTGTGGGCTTACCCCAGCATCAGAATGGTGTGGGCTTACCCCAGCATCAGAATGGTGTGGGCTTACCCCAGCATCAGAATGGTGTGGGCTTACCCCAGCATCAGAATGGTGTGGGCTTACCCCAGCATCAGAATGGTGTGGGCTTACCCCAGCATCAGAATGGTGTGGGCTTACCCCAGCATCAGAATGGTGTGGGCTTACCCCAGCAACAGAATGGTGTGGGCTTACCCCAGCATCAGAATGGTGTGGGCTTACCCCAGCATCAGAATGGTGTGGGCTTACCCCAGCATCAGAATGGTGTGGGCTTACCCCAGCATCAGAATGGTGTGGGCTTACCCCAGCATCAGAATGGTGTGGGCTTACCCCAGCATCAGAATGGTGTGGGCTTACCCCAGCATCAGAATGGTGTGGGCTTACCCCAGCATCAGAATGGTGTGGGCTTACCCCAGCAACAGAATGGTGTGGGCTTACCCCAGCAACAGAATGGTGTGGGCTTACCCCAGCATCAGAATGGTGTGGGCTTACCCCAGCATCAGAATGGTGTGGGCTTACCCCAGCAACAGAATGGTGTGGGCTTACCCCAGCATCAGAATGGTGTGGGCTTACCCCAGCATCAGAATGGTGTGGGCTTACCCCAGCATCAGAATGGTGTGGGCTTACCCCAGCATCAGAATGGTGTGGGCTTACCCCAGCATCAGAATGGTGTGGGCTTACCCCAGCATCAGAATGGTGTGGGCTTACCCCAGCATCAGAATGGTGTGGGCTTACCCCAGCATCAGAATGGTGTGGGCTTACCCCAGCATCAGAATGGTGTGGGCTTACCCCAGCATCAGAATGGTGTGGGCTTACCCCAGCATCAGAATGGTGTGGGCTTACCCCAGAAACAGAATGGTGTGGGCTTACCCCAGAAACAGAATGGTGTGGGCTTACCCCAGCATCAGAATGGTGTGGGCTTACCCCAGCATCAGAATGGTGTGGGCTTACCCCAGCAACAGAATGGTGTGGGCTTACCCCAGCAACAGAATGGTGTGGGCTTACCCCAGCAACAGAATGGTGTGGGCTGTCGTGGAATTATCAGAATTTGTTGGTAACATTTTTAAGATGTTTAATATTCATCAAATGTGTGTAAGTTACTTCTCATCAGAATGGTATTTTTGTGTAATTCTGATGTGAGGTTGCAGTTATCTGTTCTATGTCAAAACTAAGTTGCCTGGGCCACTGAGAGGGGAGAGGTCAAAGTGTCATCATGTGTAAACATATCTTTTATTCCCTACCTTTCCCAGTGGGGAAAGGAGGGTTTGCAGTGTCTGGAATCATTCTATGCTCCCTCTAATGTTGTTTCTATCTTAACCTATAGCCTCATTCTCCTCTCCGTGAGTTTGTCCAGGAGGTTGTATTTAGAGTGGGTTGTATCTAAATGACAATTTGATATATGCCTATTGGTTTATGGTTCTGGGGTTTAGGAAAGGAGACAAAGCTGAACGATGAATTATGTCTATGCTGTCTGACTATGTGTATCTTTGCTATTAAAGGAACTCAGTTGCATTGTAAGGGGGCTCTCAGATAATTCAGGGGGAGACACTGAATTTATCTGAGAGTCACAGGATTGTGATAAGAGCTCATATAATTAAAGATGGACTTTTATAACTAACTCTGACGTGTGTGTGTGGTTTGCTCCCATGATTTGGTAAATAGAGGAAATTTCCACGACAGGGCTTACCCCAGCAACAGAATGGTGTGGGCTTACCCCAGCAACAGAATGGTGTGGGCTTACCCCAGCATCAGAATGGTGTGGGCTTACCCCAGCATCAGAATGGTGTGGGGCAACAGAATGGTGTGGGCTTACCCCAGCATCAGAATGGTGTGGGCTTACCCCAGCAACAGAATGGTGTGGGCTTACCCCAGCAACAGAATGGTGTGGGCTTACCCCAGCAACAGAATGGTGTGGGCTTACCCCAGCAACAGAATGGTGTGGGCTTACCCCAGCAACAGAATGGTGTGGGCTTACCCCAGCAACAGAATGGTGTGGGCTTACCCCAGCAACAGAATGGTGTGGGCTTACCCCAGCAACAGAATGGTGTGGGCTTACCCCAGCAACAGAATGGTGTGGGCTTACCCCAGCAACAGAATGGTGTGGGCTTACCCCAGCATCAGAATGGTGTGGGCTTACCCCAGCAACAGAATGGTGTGGGCTTATCCCAGCAACAGAATGGTGTGGGCTTACCCCAGCAACAGAATGGTGTGGGCTTACCCCAGCATCAGAATGGTGTGGGCTTACCCCAGCAACAGAATGGTGTGGGCTTACCCCAGTAACAGAATGGTGTGGGCTTACCCCAGCAACAGAATGGTGTGGGCTTACCCCAGCAACAGAATGGTGTGGGCGTATACCGGTCATTAAAAATATTAATGCGACTAGACACAAATATGAGTATAGGACATAACTTGAGTTAATGGAATATGAACTTCTAAAAGTGAGATTTTCACTGGACAGCTACTTTAAGACCCATTGACTCTGCTTGTCTAGTAGACAGAAGAATTGTCTTTCTCGCTCTACCTGTTTCTCTACCTGTTTCTCTCTGTTACCAGTCGGGGGCCAGACCCCCCCCCCCCACACACACACACACACAAAAAAAAATTAAGAGATTCAAGGAAAGACCACCCACAGCAGCAGGTCACACCTCAGTGTACTTACGTACACTTCCAACAAAACATGAGACAGAAATGACAGTGAGAAGAAATGCATGAATTCCTTGGCCCTGGTATTTCACAGGGCTGCTGTGTAGGAGTCTGCTATGGTAATAGTCACAATAGAATCACCAAGTACATTGACATGAACCAGGAAGTTGACCTGGTGAACAACAGTAAACAGAATGTCCAGACAGGATATGTAGATGAAGAATGGGCTCATAATCCACATAGTATGAGTAGATGGGATTGTGACATGTGTAGATGAAGAATGGGCTCATAATCCACATAGTATGAGTAGATGGGATTGTGACATGTGTAGATGAAGAATTGGCTCATAATCCACATAGTATGAGTAGATGGGATTGTGACATGTGTAGATGAAGAATGGGCTCATAATCCACATAGTATGAGTAGATGGGATTGTGACATGTGTAGATGAAGAATTGTCTCCACATAGTAATCCACATAGTATGAGTAGATGGAGGCTTGTGACATGTGTAGATGAAGTCCTTTATGACTGATTTGCATTTGTCTTGTTTTGTGTTCATGTACGTGGTGTTTTAGTTCTGTTTTATCGAGACAGTATTAATTATTAAGCCTTTATTTGGGCATTTAAGCCTGGACATACAATGTACTTAGGGTCTATGGGACCTGGTCAAAAGTAATGGACTATATGGGACACAGCCTCACTGACTCTGTCTAAAGTAATGGACTATATGGGACACAGCCTCACTGGTTCTGTCAAAAGATGTCAAACCAAGTCTTGAGAGGCTGTGCCAAAGCCTGTATCATTCATTACATAACACATCTGTCCACCCCACTCTGTTTGCAAGGTATTGGTCTATAGACTCACCACTGTTCAGTGTTACTAAGGTATTGGTCTATAGACTCACCACTGTTCAGTGTTACTAATGTATTGGTCTATAGACTCACCACTGTTCAGTGTTGCTGATGTATTGGTCTATAGACTCACCACTGTTCAGTGTTACTAATGTATTGGTCTATAGACTCACCACTGTTCAGTGTTACTAATGTATTGGTCTATAGACTCACCACTGTTCAGTGTTCAGTGTTACTGTTAATGTATTGGTCTATAGACTCACCACTGTTCAGTGTTACTAATGTATTGGTCTATAGACTCACCACTGTTCAGTGTTACTGATGTATTGGTCTATAGACTCACCACTGTTCAGTGTTACTAATGTATTGGTCTATAGACTCACCACTGTTCAGTGTTACTAACTGTTGTATTGGTCTATAGACTCACCACTGTTCAGTGTTACTAATGTATTGGTCTATAGACTCACCACTGTTCAGTGTTACTAATGTATTGGTCTATAGACTCACCACTGTTCAGTGTTACTAATGTATTGGTCTATAGACTCACCACTGTTCAGTGTTGCTGATGTATTGGTCTATAGACTCACCACTGTTCAGTGTTGCTGATGTATTGGTCTATAGACTCACCACTGTTCAGTGTTGCTGATGTATTGGTCTAGACTCACCACTGTTCAGTGTTACTAATGTATTGGTCTATAGACTCACCACTGTTCAGTGTTGCTGATGTATTGGTCTATAGACTCACCACTGTTCAGTGTTGCTGATGTATTGGTCTATAGACTCACCACTGTTCAGTGTTACTAATGTATTGGTCTATAGACTCACCACTGTTCAGTGTTACTAATGTATTGGTCTATAGACTCACCACTGTTCAGTGTTGCTGATGTATTGAAACTGTGCTTCAGTAAATGTTTTGGACTTGTAACACAGCTGCCTTCTCTTACATCACAGATCAGCCTTGCATACTTACACATTTCACACTCCGTCTACCCACACCCACAGATGCACAGAATCCCAAAGATGGTGTGAAACTTCTAGAGAAGTAGAGCTCTCTGCATCTAACCAGGAAATGGACGTTGACACAGGAAACTGGTGGTCATGTTTTCACATGGTGCATCTCTGAGGGAAGCCAGTATCAGATATGATTGGTTTCCAACCGTCTAAGAGGCAAGCTGCACAGACTAGTGGCTAAAGGAGAACAGAGCAGTGGAACGCAGGGAAACTAGTTCAGATGAGTCCCTTTTCATTTACTAGGAAAGGAAGGGACTGACAGCTATTTGTCTGGTTTTAGAATGGTGAAAGAGATTCTGTTTCCAGGAAAAATCCTTGTGACAGTTATCAGTGGTGGGTTGATATTGGAATGAATGAAGTGGTGGGTTTGATATTGGAATGACAGTGGTGGGTTTTATGATGAATGCAGTGGTGGGTTGATATTGAATGTGAAGTGGTGGGTTTGATATTGGAATGAATGAAGTGGTGGGTTTGATATTGGAATGAATGAAGTGGTGGGTTGATATTGGAATGAATGAAGTGGTGGGTTTGATATTGAAATGAAGGAAGTGGTGGGTTTGATATTGGAATGAATGCAGTGGTACGGAGTGATGCACCCTGGACCGTCACTGGCTTTAGCAATCATCGCATGTTTTCTGCAGAGATACTTCTGTGAAAGTCGCTGGGACAAGGAAGAAGGTACTTATCTTTATTATCAAACAATTGTATAAAACAACATTTATAGATTTGACCAGGTAGATATTCCATGTGCATATAGACATATCATATGCCTTCAGTATTAATGACATTATTTACATTATACGTACATCTGTGTGGAATGAGAGATGTCTTTCTTGTGTGACACGTGTAGGTTTGAAGCCAGGCTCAGAGACGTACGGCTACAAAGCTTTCTCTGGGGAGGGGTTTGTCATGCAATGTACCAAACCACAGTCTGCCGGTCTCTGTGAGCGCCTCTACAACATCACAGCCAGCTCTGAGGAAGCTGATTGGTCGAAGGCCGAGGGGGAAACCAACAGAGACAGAGTTGACGGGGCCGTGACAGGACGGGGAACGCACTCTGGTTCTCTACCGTTACTGCAAAGGACTCTGGGATGTACACATGCCACACAGGGTAGGTAGTGTTGACGGTCTTTTGAGGTCTGTTTCACAGGGGGTAGGCCCTCTCTCTGTTTCACAGGGTAGGTTGTCTGTATTGACTCTGTTTGGGTAGGCTATATTGACTCCTAGGCCCCTCTCTCTGTTTCACAGGGTAGGTAGTCTGTATTGACTCTGTTTGGGTAGGCTGTATTGACTCTGTTTGGGTAGGTAGTCCCTCTCTCTGTTTCACAGGGTAGGTAGTCTGTATTGACTCTGTTTGGGTAGGCCCCTCTCTCTGTTTCACAGGGTAGGTAGTCTGTATTGACTCTGTTTGGGGGCCCCTCTCTCTGTTTCACAGGGTAGGTCTGTGTTTGGGTAGGCCCCTCTCTCTGTTTCACAGGGTAGGTAGTCTGTATTGACTCTGTTTGGGTAGGCCCCTCTCTCTGTTTCCACAGGGTAGGCAGTCTGTATTGACTCTGTTTGGGTAGGCCCCTCTCTCTGTTTCCACAGGGTAGGTAGTCTGTATGGACTCTGTTTGGGTAGGCCCCTCTCTCTGTTTCACAGGGTAGGTAGTCTGTATGGACTCTGTTTGGGTAGGCCCCTCTCTCTGTTTCCACCGGGTAGGTAGTCTGTATGGACTCTGTTTGGGTAGGCTGGACTCTCTCTCTGTTTCACAGGGTAGGTAGTCTGTATTGACTCTGTTTGGGTAGGCCCCTCTCTCTGTTTCCTGCCCTTTGATCAGAAGAAGTGAGAGAAGCTTTGGTGGAATGGACGGATGAAGTGAAGTAGTGTAACTCTCCAAAACATGCCACGTCATTACATGAATTCTCTTCAGGACCAAAACGCCTTCACAAAGACAGTACAAATTCGGGTTCTTACTTTGAACAGTTTGCCTGGGTTTGATTTTGAAAAACAGTTTGCCTATATTTTTGACCTTTCCAAGAACAATGTGTGAATTTGAATGTGTGTTGTTATTATCACAGTGGTATGGTGATCCACGTCTATGTGGAGGTGCTGGAGAGGGCCAACCTGGGGTGCAGGGACACAGAGGAGAACAGAGTCACACTGGTTCTGGGCAAAGGTGGCAGGATCCCATGTCCTGGGATCAAATGTCGGACACAGAGGTCAGAGGTCACATGGTACAAGGTGATTATTCCAGCAGATTTTTGGATAGATGAATGGATGGATTGTTGGGTGGATGGTTGGATGGGTGGTTGGATGGTTGGATGGATGGATGGATGGTTGGATGGTTGAATGAATGGATGGGTGGGTGTAGGTGGGTGGGTGGGTGAGTGGGTGAGTGGTGAGTGGTGTGAGTGAGTGAGTGGTGGTGAGTGGTGGTGAGTGAGTGAGTGAGTGAGTGAGTGGTGTGGTGGGTGGGTGGGTGGGTGGAGTGGTGGGTGGGTGGGTGTATGGGTGGGTGGGTGGGTGGGTGTAGGTGGGTGGGTTGGGTGGGTGGGGGTGGGTGGGTGGATGGTTGGTTGGGTAGGTGGGTAGATGGATGGGTGGGTGGATGGATGGATGGATGGATGGATGGATGGATGGATGGGTGGGTGGGTGGGTGGGTAGGTTGGTTGGGTAGGTGGGTGGTTGGTTGGGTAGGTGGGTAGATGGATGGGTGGGTGGGTGGTTGGATTGGTGGATGGGTGGGTAGGTGGGTGGTATATTGATGGACGGCAGGTTTTACCTGATGTTTGTTTCTCTTCAGAATGTAGTTATGGTATCATTCCACTGCATCTAAGACTTTACACAAACTCCTAACCTTTAGTAAACACAAGTACAAGCCTTACACACCCATGTGACCGGTTACACACCTGATCACCTGTGACAGGTCAACACATGTATGGAATAAATAGACGAACGTACAAAGAAATGAACAAACGACTGAACAGGCAAACAAGTGAATAATGGCTTTACATCATGGGTTTCTCTGCAGGATGCCAGGCCTGTGTGTGAGATACAGGATAAGAGGACTATCTCTGTGGTAGACCGGTATACTCTTCTGCTGGGTACTGTCTATGTGAGTGATGCTACAGTGTATTTCTGTGACTACACCTACGAAGACAACGGGATCCCCTGGACAGTCAGGAGATCTGTTAACGTCTCGGTCATACGTAAGTACGGGAGGACTGTCGCTACAGGCTCTGTCTCCCAACACACACCACACAAGATGAACACACGCCCATACACACACCACACAAGATGAACACACGCCCATACACACACCACACAAGATGAACGCACGCCCATACACACACCACACAAGCACGATCACATGCACGCACTTACGAATCGCACACACACCACACATGCTCGTACACATACTGTACACACACATTCTAGTAAATGTCACTTTTACCTCCACAGCCGCTGACACCAAAGACCCTCCACAGATTACTTATCCCCATGGCAACGAGGAGGGCGTGGAGCTGGGTGAGTGCAGAGCCTGAGGTTGAATGATTGATTTGATGATGGCAGTTGTACAGAGTATGATCACTGTGTTTCACCAGTTTATGTCTTCGTCCTAAATGGCAACTTATTCCCTATATAGTGCACTACTTTAGACCAGAGACCTATGGGGTAGTGCACTACTTTAGACCAGAGCCCTATGGGGTAGTGCACTACTTTAGACCAGAGCCCTATGGGGTAGTGCACTACTTTAGACTAGAGCCCTATGAGGTAGTGCACTATATAGGTAATGGGGATGCAACCTAGTCCTTATATCAACCCTCTATTCCCCAGGGAGCCTCATAATCTGAGCTGTCAGGTGCATTTTGGGTTCCAGAGGACCTTTGACCCAGTGGTGGATCAGTTCCCATAGCAACCATGAAGGCGTGATGAAACTGATGGAGATGGAAGCACAGTGAGTTGGATCCCATTCTTGTTGTTGATGCTCGTCATGTATTATTGTATATTAAGCATTAACATTAATGAATGAATGATTCATTCATTAAACCTTTTTTTGTCAGGCACCCACCTATCATTAAAATAACAATGTGTATCACTGTAGGCTATGCCTACGTCCCAAAATGGCACCCTAGTCCCTACATAGTGCACAGTGTACATTATAGGGAACAGGATGCCATTTGGGCAACAACCAAATCAAATCAAATATATTTATAAAGCCCTTCTTACATCAGCTGATATCTCAAAGCGCTGTACAGAAACCCAGCCTAAAACCCCAAACAGCAAGCAATGCAGGTGTAGAAGCACGGTGGCTAGGAAAAACTCCCTAGAAAGGCCAAAACCTAGGAAGAAACCTAGAGAGGAACCAGGCTATAAGGGGTGGCCAGTCCTCTTCTGGCTGTGCCGGGTGGAGATTATAACAGAACATGGCCAAGATGTTCAAATGTTCATAAATGACCAGCATGGTCAAATAATAATAATCACAGTAGTTGTCGAGGGTGCAACAGGTCAGCACCTCAGGAGTAAATGTCAGTTGGCTTTTCGTCGTCGACCAGAGGGTCACCTTCTGTTTCCTCTCCAGGCAGGTGAGGGAAAGGAGTATTGCAGAGTTTGAGTTCACGGTCACCAGGACAGCTCAAATCCCAGAGGTGACCCAGCTACACCTGGACTCCACCTTCACCTGTCTGGCCCAGAACTCTGTAGGCAACAGCAGCGCCACCATCAGGCTGACAAGGAAAGCTGCAGGTACCAGAAGAATACTGATGGGGTGCATCTCAATCATCTCTCCTTTCTCCCCAAGTGTGCACTTGTTCACTTCCCTTCATGGATCTGGAATGAAATGACTGTTTTATGACAACTCCCTCTGGCACCTGCCTGGTCCAATCCAATGCTTTTCAATTGGTTGGGAGTAATGAACAAGTTCACACATCTAGAGGAAGTAGAGATTATCGGAACGCAGCCCAAGTCTCTCATTGCATCTGATTTGGTTCTGGGTTAGCCTACCACGAGTCAGATCCATTTTTCAGAGAACACTAGCAATGTATTTTTGACTTAATAACCATATCTTGTCATACTGTTATCTGAGACAACAACGCTCCTATGTGTTATAATTAAACAATAATGCCCGAGGGGGTGTGGTATATGGCCAATATACCACGGCTATAGGCTGTTCTTACGCACGACGCAATGTGGAGTGCCTGGATACAGCCCTTAGCCATGGTATATTGGCCATATATCACAAACCCCCAAGGTGCCTTATTGCTATTATAAACTGGTTACCAACGTAGTTAGAGCAGTAAAAATAAATGTTTTGTCATACCCGTGGTATACGGCTGTCAGCCAATCAGCATTCAGGACTGGAACCACCCAGTTTATAATGTGTATTTTGTAATGTTGTTTCAGTTTCCCGTGTGCTGGTGATAGTGTGTCCGGTGGTGTCTCTGCTGTTTGTAGCTGGGATGGGCATAACAGTGCACGTCTACTGGCTAGAGATCTCTATTCTCTACAGAATCTACCTCCCATACAAACAGACCACCACAGGTCAGAAACACATCTCTCACTCACTCACTCACTCACTCACTCACTCACTCACTCACTCACACAGACAGACAGACAGACAGACAGACAGACAGACAGACAGACAGACAGACAGACAGACAGACAGACACAGACAGACAGACAGACAGACAGACAGACAGACAGACAGACAGACAGACA